>NC_035436.2:8115194-8415194 GCF_002127325.2 Helianthus annuus
CCTAGCAGTCTCGATCAATGTGCGGTTCTTACGTTCAGCGACACCATTCTGTTGAGGAGTATAAGCTGCACTAAACTCATGAAGAATACCCTTTGAAGTGCAGAACTCCGCCATGGAATGATTCTTAAATTCAGTACCATTGTCGCTACGTATCCGCCTAACCTTCAACTTATACAAATTCTCAATCTGAATGATCAAGTTTTTGATGATGCCAAAGGTTTCACTCTTGTGTGCCATGAACGCAACCCAAGAAAATCTTGAATAATCATCAGTAACCACGAGACAGTATTGATCACCCCGAATACTCTTGTGCTTGACAGGACCGAACAAATCCATGTGCAAACGTTCAAGAGGAACTGCCACTGTGTTGATCTTCTTTATAGGGTGCTTCTTCTTTGTTTGCTTTCCTTTCTGGCACGAAACACAGACGTCTTGAAGATGAAAATTTTTGAGAGGAACACCATTCACCAATTCATTTGAAACCAAATGATTCATTTTTCGTAAGTGAATGTGACCCATTCGTCTGTGCCAAGAGATAGTGTCCTTTTCTGTGGCTTTGGAAACGAAACAAGTTGCTTGTGCAGACGTAGTAATAGCCTGGCTCATGTCAAGGACGTACAAGTCATTTATCCTTGGAGCCGACAAGAGAATCCATTCTTTTGGAATTTTGAAGCCGGGTTTCAGCACATAACATCCATTAGCATCAAAGTGTACTGAAAATTTCTTGTCACAAATTTGAGAAACACTAAGAAGATTGTGATCAAGTTGTTGCACAAAATTGATCTTGTCAAAGCTGACAATCCCGTTAGATATCATTCCTTCACCCGTTATATATCCACCTTTATCTCCAGCAAAAGCAACATAACCTCCTCTAATAGATTTAACGTCGTAGAGAAGCTTCATGTCGCCTGTCATGTGCCTGGATGCCCCACTATCAACAATCCAATGACTACTGATAGTTCCTCCTAAAGCACCCTGCACATGAACTCAAATGAATTAGTTGGAGATGGGGACCCAAGCCATTGTGGTCTTGGGTCTTCCATTTTCATCAATGACAATAACTTCTTGTCTTTGATGGTTGGTGAATTGTGATGGTCCCCCTGATTCAGTAACCGTTTTTGGTTTCCAAGTCTGTTTGGTTTCACCAGTGTTTTTCTTTAAAAGTTTAACTTCTTGATGATTTGAAGTTTTAGAATTGTCTGGTTTTACAACAACAGATTGTTTTTGAACCGCATCGGTTTTAATCGCTTTTTCTATCTTTTTGACCTGTTGGCGTTTCTGTTTCTTTTCCCTTTCTTTTACAAGGCGGGGATCTTGTTTTGTGGAAACAGTTGGCTGACGGTCAGTTTTGCCACGGGGATCATCAACCTTTCCTTTTTGTTTATGAAGATATGGGCAGTTTCTAATAATGTGCCCAATGGTTCCACACTCAAAACATGATCTTCGTTCTACAAACCCCGAAGAATCATGTGATCGCTTAGCCGATGATGTTGAACTTTGTGAACCCGAGGTACTAGGTTTTGAACTACTTGGTTCATTTCTTTTCTCGACAATAGCTTTCTTGACAAAATCTAAATTAGATTGATTTTCAAACTTTTCAATTTTGTCCGTTCCCGTCGATTTCACAAAGTTAACCTTTTTCTTCTTCTTTTGGTTCGGCTTCTTGTTAGCTTGAGCCGGTGTCTTACCTTTGGGTTTGGTGTGATTTTGCTGTGTTGGCACTGTTGGTAATTTCTTGTTACCAAATTGTTTTCGGATTTCAGCTTTTGGAATAGGAGGACACTGTGTAACTGTAACTTTAGGTCCTGCCTTTCCCAAGAACTTACTCGTCGAATTCTCAAAGACTTTGCAGATTAAGGATTGATTAACATTCTTAATGGGAAAATCTTTGTCTGAGTAAATTTTATCATCACCAACTAGAGTGTACAGCAAATTCACACTCTCCGGCTCTCCTGCAGAAGAGGACTCAGTTGCAACAGTCTTAGCGGGTTGAACAGGGGGATCACATAGAATGTGATTCTCAAGAGGTATGTCCTCATTTTTGGCTACCGCATCAGACTTTGCTGGGACAGTATCGTCAGATTCATCATCAGACGAATCAGCATCCTCAATCACAACTGGAGGATCTTGATTCTGTTCAGCACTCACAAATGTATCTGCTGACACATCTGAATCTGAGGATACTTCCTTTTGGTATCCGAGTCCTGCAGCAAACTCCTTAACATCTAGAGGCACAGAAGGTTCAAAGAAAACTCTGTCCTCTTCATCAGGCATGGCGTCATAATTATGTCTCACTGGTGGTGGACACTTCTTGTAGCCTATGCATGTGACATCTCTCTTTTCCTTCTGAACATCAATGATGTGATCTAACACATAGCTAGAGCTCAAATAACTGTCTAGCTTGAGTCGGATCGCATCACTTTCGGTTTTCACACAGGCCATCTCTTTTTGCAATGTTTCAAGACGAGAGATATACAAATTAATGTCCGTCTGTTTTCTTGAAACCATTTTTGTCAATTCAGTTTTATCTTTCTTTAATGTTTCAATCATTGACTTAAATTCTTTTTCATGGTTTTCATGAAACATGTTGGCTTCTGTGCATTTTGAGAGATCCACAGTCAATTTCTGATTGTGGAGAAAGGTCACATCATATTTTTCTTGCAAAGCGTCATGCTTACTTTGCAAGTCACTCAAATTCTCATTCACAGTAGTATGTTTGTCTTGCAAGTCAAACAAACTAGCTTGTAAAGCATCATGTTTGCCTTGCAACTCAGACATACTTTTCTCCATTTCAGCACATCTAGCATGCAACCTAGCACATTCATCACAATTAGCAGCAGTGGGTTCATCGACACATACCTGACTTGATGAACCGTCGACATTAGCCATAAAGGCTGAATGGAGAGAAGACGAAGTATAAGCAGCTTGATCCACCAGAATAGATCTTCTTTGAGTTTCTGCTGCAGCTTCCTCCAAGAGTTCATCAATATCTGCATCGATTGCTGCATTCGATGTCTCACCCACATAATCATCACCAGAATTGGATGATTCTTCATCAGCACTCCTGCTATAACCAGAAGAGTCTTCATCTTCAGACGATTCACCACCACTAGCAGAAGATTCTCTACCACTGGTGTGAACCAACTCTTTCACAATTTGAGCAAAACATGCTGTTTCATCAGGAGCATCACCACCCAACTGGATTGACCAGTCACAACCTTCATCCACCTGAACTGCAAGTGCTCGGTTTGTTTGGTTATTTGCAGGCACCAATGAACGCTCAGTGTTTCTGTTCTGATTCTGCTGGTTGCCTCGGTTTCTGAAGGGATTTTGATTCCCGTGCTGTGCTGGCTTTGTACATTCCCTTTTAAAATGGCCCCGTTCACCACAGTTGAAGCACTTAACAGCTTGCTTATCGAACCCATACTTGGTGTCTCGCTTGCTTTCCAAGCTGGTTCTGCCAGTACTTTCCATCCAATCCTTTGCTCTTCTCACAGCACTCGCAAAGGCCCACTTGATATCCATCAAGTCCATCTCTTCCTTATCAATCTGCCTGTAATCTTCTTGTGTCAGATTAATGTTTCCAATCTGACCTTCTATCAACCCACAGTACGCGCTCACTACAGTGTTAAGCAGCTCCATGTGTTCCTTAGCTACTTCTACACTGATTTTAGAGAAACTTGAAGTGTCAAGCTGTACTGTATTTGGCTTTGATTGTTGACCTGCAGCAGATGATGTTCCTCCATAACACGCATATTGAGGTTGTTGAGCAGGAGGAGGAGGAGGTGGTTGTATTGGATTTCCATACAGATCTGTGGTTGGAGGCGGCTTTACAGGAACTTGCACTGGATTGCCATACATATCCGTGCTTGTGACAAACGCCGTTTGAAGTGGAGCGTGTGAACCGGCTTTTGCAGATGAAGAATTGGAGGTGCCATAATACATCTCTGGATTCTGTGGCACTGCAACTCTCTTTGCCTTCAACGTTTCTTCCTGATCCTTGTTCTCCAGAAGCTGCACGAAATCGTTGATATTTGTGGTTTTCAACGTTCCGTTGTACTTTAAGATTTCCAGGAAGTTATTCCATTGAGGAGGCAATGCATCGGCAAACTTCTTTACCACCTCTGTTGGAGTCGTTGTGACTTCAAAGTTGGTCAGCTCAGTAAGCAGATGATAGAAACGGCTTGTCATATCTCCCAAGGACTCCTTATCCATACATGTGAAGCCATCGAATTCTTTCTTCAGTAGATCTCGTCGTAGTTGACGTGTGGCTTCATTACCTACTCCTCTTGTCTTCAATGCATCCCACAGCTTCTTCGTAGTCTTGAAACTGACGAACTGATGATAAATATCCTTGCTCAGTGCTTGAGTAAGAATAGCGTATGCTTTCTTTTCTAAGTCATACGTCTTCTTTTGATCATCAGGAAGATCGGCAAATGTAGCTGTCGAAGATGCAGCAACCTCGATAGTTTGATCGAATTCCGTAGTGAACCGCAACCACAACTCTGTATTTTGACCAAGAATGTATGTATGGAAACGATCAACCCATCCCGGATATTCATTAAGATGCATCAACTTTGGAGGCCTGTTCAAACTTCCGGTTTCACTTTCGCTTAGTAGAAGACTTTGAATACTCGGAGTTTGATTTGAAACAAACGCCCATTGACCAGCTTGAGTGGCATTTGTTTGTGAGGATGTAGATACAGGTGATTCGGCCCATGATGGAGATTGACTGGTATTCATGTATTTTCCACTGTCTGGAGCCGGACTTCCCCACCAACTCGGATTCATTTTTGACTAGAAAAATAAATTCTATGTCCAAGTCACGAAAGATGATGAGCACCCGAAAGATCACTCCCAGTCGAAGGACCCTGGTCGAAGGATCTGAAATCACAGAAACCTGTTAACAACAAACAGACCACAATCGAAAGATATAACCTTGTTCGAAGGATCAACAGTATTCGAAAGATTACTGTTGACTCTCGAACAATGATTTCGAAAGATTCAAGAGCTCGAAGGATTCTCCTTTGAAAGATCCTTATCTTTCGAGCTAAATCCTTATCTTATCTTTCGAACAACAGATCTCGAAAGATTCACCAATACGAAGGATCCTAATCTTTCGGACACTAGTCTTTCGAAAAGATTCCTTTCTCGAAGGATATAATTCAAACTTTGAAAGATGAATCGAAGGATAGTAATCTTTCGACCCTTTCTTGATCGAAAGATGATCTTTCGATATCGAAAGATATCCTTCGAGACTTCTGACACAAACAAATCTGATGTGAAAGGTTGGTGAAAAGGTGACAGGTTGGTAGGTCAACTTTCGGCAAGATGGTATCTGCAGGCTGTCCTATCACCACCAACTTTGAAAGTTTGCCAAAAAAGTTTTCCAAAAATGACAACCTTATCTTCAACACCAGTCACCGGAATTTTGAACCGGAATATAGCCGGAAAATTCAAAATCACTTAAAACAATTTTTCACGTTACCCAACCCCACTTTAAACACTCCCGGTTAGTTTAGACACGTTTTTACTCAAAGAAAGTGCAAGAAACTAAGTAAAAACAGGTGCAAAACCAAGTGTTTCAACACACCAAAACTTGTAAAAACCCGGTTTTAAACAAGGTAAAGAGCGAGGCTCTGATACCACTTGTAGGTCCCTTTTCGCGGAGGATTACGAACCTAAACCTTGTTATACAAACCTACTAGCGAGTGCGGAATCCAAGCTAGCAAGCAAACCGAGTTAGTAGCAAGTAGAGAGACAAACACACAAGTTCACCGATTAACACAACTTGTATTAATGCAATGAGGATTCGGTTACAAGCTCAATGTTTACAGAAATGTTCTATAAACTCTCTAAGTGTGTGTGTGAGTTCTGGACAGAATGCTCTCAACACTCTCTATCTCTCGGATGTGCAAATGGCAGAACTAACTCACACATACACTGCATGGGTATATATATACCCAGCCCATGATGCCAGATCGAAGGATCCGAAGGATGGTCCGAAGGATCATCTTTCGGATACAATGCTTTCGAAGGATTAGCAAGGACCTCGAAGGATAGTCTTTCGAGGTCTATCATTCGAAGCATATCTTTCGATGAGATCGAAGGATCCAAATTATCCTTCGATCTCTACATCATCCTTCGATCAGAACATCTTTCAATATACAAACTGTTGTCCAAGTCAAACCGGAGGATGGTTGACTTGGTCAACTTACAACACTTCAAAGGACATCGTACATACAGACCGAATACAGACAAAGTACAGACACAAGTGCACCAACAAGCCTTTCTCCATCTCTCTCTGAAAACAAAGTCTCTCTCTGTCGCCGCCATCACCAATGGCATCCCCATCGCCACCACCGAAACAACAAACAATACCCACGGTGGTAGTATCGGCGATGGTGGGTGCACGCTTTTTTTCCGGCGAGAAAGGATAGTATTTGTCGATCAACTTTGTGTTTGAGTATTAGTATATAATGTATTACCGATAGAGGGTCAGGGTTATATAAGGTGTGAATGGGTGGTAAACGACGGAAGAAACGGTGGTCGGAGGGACACGTCTGTTTGGTTGTTAAACGCAAATTCACGACGATACTGTTTCTGTCGTTTCATTACCGGGTGTCCCACCACCGATTGAGTTTTAGTTTAAAGGTGTGTATTTTTGTTTAGGATTGCCACTGATTAAGTTTGAGGATTAACTCTGCGTATCCACCGAATCAAATAATTTGTAGTAACCGCCATTAAGACTTAAGATTAAGAAGATGGAAAACCGGTTTTGGTCGCGTCGGTTTTTTGACGGAATGGTGCACGACGGTTGCCTGTTCGGAGGGGTATCGATGCCAGTTATTTATGACCTAAATGGGAGAGGATGTGAGATGCTGCATGTAAACGGTGAGTCGTTTTATATGAAGCCAAATTGTTGGTTTCATAAACAGTGCTTTTCTTTCTGGGAAACGCCTTTTTTGCCGATTATTAAAAGGGTGCCTTCAACGAAATGATGCGATGGAGTAGAATTATTTTTAGATTAAAAGTGTTAACTAATTTAAATGTATTATTCAAGGGGTGTGTATATTGAGATATGTTGGTTTGGAAGGTAATATTTAAGAGGTGTGTATATTAGTTAAGGGTGTGATGTGAAGAGAGTCGACACAACTTTTGAGTTACCCTAAGGCACCCCAGGTTACTTTTTGTAGGGTTATGTAATTTCTTTTATTTGAGCAGGGCATCATATATGTTGTTTATAGTGGTTTCTCAAAGCAATTGTTGTACAACCTGGTATTCCTTTCATTTTTTGTAACTTATAAGCTATGTCATATTCGTTATTGACACTAGGTATTTTTAAGATGATTTTCCTACGAGTACTACTGTTTGTATATCAATTTTCTTCCCTACTTTGTAGGGTGATCATTTGACCATTATAAATGTATACAAGGGATCTCTTCAATCTAATAGTTCTTCAAAATGGTGTCACAAAAACATTATTAATTACCATCCAACAATAAGCTTTTAATGGCTTTAGACAAGTGTTAAAGTCCAATCTTTTTATAATGCTTAATCAATATTTTTATCTTGTATAATTTTTTTTCTTTTGGCAGAAACTGGTACTCGAAGTCAGAGAACAACTAAGAAGAATAATACAACGAATAGAATTAGCCTTAAAATCATGCGAATACAGGTACTTTCTTTTATATTGTTTTTGACATATTCAGCGAATTGAAGCAGCTCTTTGCGGATCTCCCCGTCTCTAAGATAGGACGATTGGGTTTGGAAGGGTCCGATTTTACTCCCCTTAAGTAGCTCTAGTAGAGTCGAGTGGCCGCTTTGGAATAATTGGACCCCTGCAAAAGTCATCCTATTCAGCTGGAGAGCCGCTAATCAAATCGCCTCTAATGAGAGTCTTATGCGTAAAGGGATCATGGCGGGAGATGCTCTTTGTCCGAGGTGTGGTATTAGAGACATGACCGCTTTTCACATATTGTGGGATTGATTATTCGCCAAATCGGCTTGGTGGTCGATTTTCATTTGGTTAAAGTTGCCTTTTCTAGACCAAGTTTCTTCAATCCAAGAGATTTTAGGTGTTGCTTTGGGGATGAATGGCTCAAAGCCTTGGAAGAAAGTTATTGAGACAGTTATGCAAGTGGCAACATTGGAGATTTGAAAACTGAGAAATGAGAAAACCTTCGATGCTCGGCATATTCCTTTCAATTGAACATTGGATATCATCAAAGAAGAGTCTTTTCTTTTTGTGAGTAGTAGATCTAAATTTTGTAATTTCACTTAGGAAAGGTGGAGAGATTTTAACATTCATGATCTAATTTTGTAATTTCGAGTTCTGGTTGCTTGCTGGCCTGGTTTCTATATTTTATATAGAAATTTTGTTGTTCGGAAAAAAATATAAATATATATTTAAAGTAATTGCTGTGTTTTTATAAGGCACTATTAATATGCCCGTCCACCGGACGAGTATAGAACTAGTTATGTTGGTTTTGGGCAGATCCAACAGATTTCAAAGTATACCATTTGATCCAGTTGAACCAGCAAATAAAGTTGACTTTTCTATCCCATGGTCAGAAAAACAAGCATCATTTTTCCATCAAAATAGAGATGTCAATAGGACCCGCTAAGCAATTTAGCATTATTACTCTTCGGATTACTGCAATAAACACAATTTAGCATTATTACACAAACTTCCCTTGTATTGTGCTTCTCAATGCATCCCTTTGACCCTTTGCCAAGCATGAATAATTTTAATGATGATTTACTACTTGTGACTTCAACTGTAACAAGTTTTTACGACACGTAGTATACTACCTTGGTGCCCGCCCCACGACTCCAGCACATCCATAACATATGTGTCATTAGTTTATAAGTAATAATAACACATCATATCTTCAACTGGCAGGGGTATTGCTGATGAATACCGATCTGCTTCCATCTCCAATATCCCAACCCTCAATCCCTAAAACCCAATGTCACACAAGACTCACAGCTGACACTATTAGACATAGGGTTTCCTTGCATCGGCAGTCCGAAGAAAATTACAATAAAATAATTAGAAGAAAAAAGAAAATGCATCAAAAGGCCTGTACAAGTGTCCATCTTTATCCCTCCACGGCTTGTGACAAAAATCAGCTGTTTTATTAAGATAAAAAATATATTGCTAATTTCATTTATAAAATGGCTTCAGTTTTTCCCTGTTCGTAAATTTCAATTCCATTTTGCTAGTTTTCAGTAGTGCTTCTTGCATAAGTAGGATTTAAAAACACTTATACCTAGTCTTCTTCCTATTGGCAGCGGAGGATTATCACTTGTGTGATAATCATTAACATCAGAATTGATTCTACAAAGATTGGAAGTAGATTCCATATTATCCTTGATCAAGTGCACGATAACACACACACACTCAAGACAGAATGGAAACGAAACTGAACAGGATATTTTGAATATCTTGGTGCCGGAAATATTTGCCGGCAAATGTCATTATATACACACAAAGGTGGCCGTTAATGCGGTGGTTATTCTTGGCGGGAATAACTACCATTTGAAATGGTAGTTTCAACCGTCATGCCCCTCCTCCTTATTCGATACATACATATGTAATATAAGTTTAATTATCCTAAGGTTACATAATACACATATAATTAAGTTCATAATCTAATACTTCCACATTATAACACATAAACCAAAAAGTCAAGTATATATACATACGAACACATAGTTTTGTGTTTATTCCTTACATACATTCTTCAACAACTTACCTGGAATTTCAAAATAAATCCTTTGCAGTTTGGGAGCTAATTTCCAACATGAAATTACATTAAATAGCAATGGATTTAGTGACAGAAATTGGTTCTTGCTTTAAGAATAATTATCCATTACTAATTTCGTTTTGTCAATTAATTTACAACGGAGTTCCGGCTATTTTTATAATATTATAAAAAAGCAGCAATTGCATTGCTAAATTTAGGTTGCATGTATTTTGCTTGTTTTCACTCTTGTTTTCAATAATAGGAGCCATAGAATCAAGTATAAAAGTATATGAAAACAAGTTGTGTTTATTCTGTCATACCATATTAAACATGTCCTACCTACAAGGGCTTCCATACTAGATCACAAAGGAAGTAATAGCATGTATACATACATTCTTCAATGAAGTCAAGCCATCTTCTTTTCCAGTAAGGATTGACGCAGAGAAGTGTGATAAATCCCAAGATGAACACAAACCATGTGGAACCAAAACTTCCATAGAATGACACCATGTCCATATTGTACCATTTCTCATGACTTCTTTCTTCATTGGTTGGTTGGATCAATAATGATTGAATCGTGCATTTATTCTCCAACGGCAGTCCACAAAGAAGAGGATTCCCTTTATAGCTCTCTTTGTTAAAGGTACTAAATTGTGCTTTCATTTCTGGTAGTCTGCCTGATAGATTGTTGTAAGAAACATTGAATTTCTGGTAGTCTGCCTGATAGATTGTTGTAAGAAACATTGAAAATAGCTAAAGCGTTTAGCTTAATTAGTTCCTGTGGAATGTTTCCAGACAAACTATTAAAAGAAAGGTCCAAACTCTCTATGTTGGCAAGGCTAGAGAAGTTAACTGGAATCGGTCCAGTTAGCTTATTATGAGAGAGGTTGAGGACATGAATTCCAGTCAACAATCCTAGCTCTTCGGGGATATAACCAATTAGTTTATTAAAAGATAGATCTAGTCCCGACATGATATCAAGAACGTTACCTTTATAGGCGTAAGAGAGAGTTTTTGTTGTGAACAAAACTTCATCTTGTATTCCTGATACCTCATATGGATGATCTATCATGCTAAACCAACTATTTCGAGGATTCCTATAGCTATATGAACTACTAGCACCAGAAAATTGATCAACATCTGTGAAAGCTTGATAACTTGGACGATTAATATTTTGTAGGCAACCGGGTATTGAACCAGAAAGGAAGTTACCAAATAGATCAAGTAAACTTGCATTAGTTAACTGACACAACTGCTTTGGAATATTACCACTGAACTCATTTTTTCCCAAAAGAAGAATCCTAATATTTGATAATTCACCAAGAAATTTAGGAATCCTGCCAAACAATCTGTTGTTGACAATGTCTAAAGTCAAAATATTGGTCAAATTACAGAAGGAATTGGATATAGACCCAGCGAATGCGTTGGAACCCAAATGAAGATGCTTCAAACTTTCCGAAACTAAGCAGGATGGGATGGATCCTGAAAAGTGATTTTGTGAGATGTCAAGAAAAGTGAGTGAATTTGTTCCACAAGGAAACGGACCTCCCAACCTATTATTTCTCACCACAAGTTCAGACACGAAACTCATGTTGCTTATCCAAGCGATCGAACCAGTGAAAACGTTATTGCTAATATCCAAAAGGCTAGGCCCAGAAAATGTACTCATTTTATTGTCATGGTCTCCAATTTTCCCAGAAAAGTAGTTGCTATCTAAGTGAAGGACCCTAAGCATACCAAAACTTAGGTTTCCAGAAAGTACCTCACCATGAAATCTGTTATTTGATAGTTTTAATACCTCCAATCGATTGCGGTATGTGAACAATCCAAGTGATACTTCTCCAGAAAACCTGTTTTGAGATAAATCCAATATCTCTCGCTCGCCCAAATCACCTATTAAAGATGGGATACCACCCTCTAAATAATTCCCAGATAAATTCAAACGAGTTATCGAGGGAAGGAATTTTTGTATGTCTTTAGGAATGACACCTTTCATGAGATTTCCAGACATATCCAACCATCTTGTATTAGGATTCCTGTAAAACGGCTTAGAAAATACACCACCAAATGAGTTGTTCATTAGACTAAGAACTTCTAGCATTGTGTTATTTTTCATCAACCAAGTCGGAATATCTCCCTCCATTGAGTTATGCGACATGTCTAGTTTCTTTAACCTATGTTGGTGAAGTAGAAAGCTAGGAACAACACTTCCTGTATGCATGTTGATATTACAATTTGATAACGCAAGACCTTTCAACTGGAACATAGGATTCCAACCTCTAGGCTCTTCTGTTTCCACCTCGAACTTGTCATTGTCACTTATGAATCCAACAACCTCAAGGTTTTTGAGGTTGGAGAACAAGCTGAATGAGAAGGAACCTTCAAATTTGTTATGACTGAAATCCACATACTCGAGAGATGTAGGATTAGCAATCAGAGATGGCGGAAGTGTTCCTATGAATTGATTTGAAGAATTATCAAGGAACTTAAGAGACGATAGCATGTTGAAACATTCGGGCAGCTTTCCAGTGAACATGTTGCCTTGAAGATTCAATTCTTGAAGGTTCTTTAACTCACACAAGCCTGTTAAAGAGAAAATTATGGTTTATAATTCAAGTGTAAAACTAACTTGCGCATGCATGGTTATTCAAATTAGAAAAATTAACCATTGAGGAAAGACAATATAACTAAAAGTGTGTAAGCATTTTGCTTTAGACAACTTACCATGATCGAGTAATGATCCGTTCAGTTTATTGTTCGCAAATGAGACAACTTTAAGAGAAGATAATGCCTTTATTGTTGATGGGATGGTTCCAACAAAATAGTTTCCTTCCAAATCTAAGACCTCAAGATGGTGGAAAGATGCCAAAGCTATATTAAACATAACAAGAGGTGATTATATATATATATATATATATATATATATATATATATATATATTATGTGTATATATATATATATGTATATATATATATGTATATATATATATATATATGTATATATATATATGTATCTATATATATGTGTGTGTGTGAGAAAGATAAGAAAGAATCACAACCATTAGATCTAAATTAATTGAAAAGGGTATAATTGTAAATGCATTAACAAATTCAAATATGGTAATCCTTGATTTAAGGATTTGGAGAGAGAAAATCCTTGATTTAAGGACTTATAACCGTCCATAAATATAACACCATTCAGAGCATGTTCATATATGGTGTTTTAAATATTACACCATTCAGAAAATATAACACCATTCAGCACAAATATAACACCATTCAGCACAAAAAAAAAAAAAAAACACTATTCACATAAAAATAACATCATTCAGCACAAACATAACACTATTCAGCTAAAAAAAAACACCATTCACACAAAAATAACATCATTCAGCAAAAAATATAATACCATTCAGCACAAAAAAAACACCATTCACACAAAAAAATAATATCATTCAGCACAAAAATAACACCATTCAGCACAAAAAAAAAACACCATTCAGCAGTAAATAAAATAAACACCATTCAGTACAAGAATATAACACCATTCAGTAAAAGAAATATAACACCATTCAGAAAAAGAAAAAAAAATACCATTCAGAAAAGAAAAAAACACCAATAAGAAAAGAAAAATAACATCATTCAGAAAAGAAAAAACACCATTAACAAAAGGAAAAAAACACCAATTAATGAACAGAAAAATAACACCATTCAATAATCCTTACATCTCTGTATCATCTTCTTCTCCGCTGCCGGCACCACCACTGTCGGTCCGCCACCGCCATTACAAGTGGAAAACTCACCTTCCACATTTTATATAATTAAAAATTCACATTATATTACAAAACCCTATTTTCTTTTTATAATCACAAACAAACGCCAACAACAAATTCACTTTTCCTTCTTCTCTGTTTACGTTTTCTGTTTGCACATATATTTGGCATAAAAATCGTTGGTGGTGACCACAGGCTGCGGAACTACTAGTCGATTATCACGCTTCATCTGGAGATTTTAGACGGGAGGCCAGGTACTTTGGTGATTGAATCGTTTGTTGTAGGTGTGGATGAGAAAGTACCAAAAATCAGTTAACGCTCAAGAAACCCCCAATTGCTCACCTGATTATTCCTTCTCGAAACTCTCAACCGACTTTGTGTCTTTATTAACCGCACCGATCAAATTCCGGTCACAGTGCGCCGTTGCAGTTACTCATAATAATCACCGATGGTGCTCACCGGAGACGACGACGTAACAAGGGATTCTGTTCTGAATATGGAAGAAGAAAGAGTGAGAAAGAGAGAAATTAGGAACGTATGATAGAGAGAGAACAAAATTGTAGGGATTTTGATTTACAAAATGAAGATAAAAAGACAAAAATGCCCCTAGATATTTCAATTCAATCCAAATTAATAAAAATATTATACATTTTGGTCCCTATTGATCTCAACCATTAGCTCAAAAGATCTAATGGCTGAGATTCTTTCTTACCTTTCTCACACTTTGGGCCTTTTTTACAGGATCCTAACTCTATATATATGTATATATATGTATATATGTATATATATGTATATATGTATATATGTATATATATATATATAACAGTAAAAAGTAAATAAGGGGGTAATAAAAAATTTCTTACAGTGGGTAACAAGAAAATGGCTCAATGTGAAGGCAGAAGCTTGAGTAAAACTTGAGATTTATGCACAGCGGGGTGAACAAGAGGTAACAAAAGGTAAAAAAGACTCTTTTTTTGGGTATATACTAAATTTTAGAATTTTTTATTAGTATACACAGAAATATAAACAGAAATATAAACAAGAATATGTAAAAAGAAATATAAACAGAAATAACAGAAATATATAAGAACAGTAAAAAGTAAAAATATAACAGTAAAAAGTAAATAAGGGGGTAATAAAAAATTTCTTACAGTGGGTAACAAGAAATTGGCTCCTGAATGTGAAGGCATAACCTTGAGTAAAACTTGAGATTTATGCACAACGGGGTGAACAAGAGGTAACAAAAGGTAAAAAAGACTCTTTTTTTGGAATATAATATGAAGAATATATATATATATATATATATATATATATATATATATATATATATATATATATATATGTTACTATAAATTACTAAAATTTTGTGACAAGTCAAGATAATTTCAAACTCAATGTTATTAATATGTTGGTAGTAGGTAACTATATAACATAGTTTATATATCGACTTTTTATTTACATTTTTTATTGTGAATGTTTTGTAACAACTAGCCTATTAACATTATAGAGATAAGAAAGAGAGATTGGGGAGATGAATATATCTTATTGATGTGTAAAATAGATTTAATATGCCTCTATTTATAGGCTTACAAGAATGGGGGTTAAATATATGGAGAGTCACAAGTAAAGTGGATAGTCACACAATTTAGTCACACAATTAATAATAATAATAATTCATAACACTCCCCCTTGACTATCCATTTGACAAAATAATATATTATTCTTATAATACGCTTGGTGATGCTGCCTCGTTAAAAACCTTGCTAGGAAAACCCAGTGGGATAAAACCATAGCTAAGGGAAAAAGAGTGCAGCGCGCATTATTCTCCCCCTGATGATTTAAGCTCCTTGAGTTGACGCATCCCAATGCCATGAACCAGTTTCTTGAATGTAAAAGTCGGAAGTGATTTAGTAAACAAGTCTGCCAAATTATCGCTAGAACGAACTTGTTGGATAGTAATATCTCCATTCTTTTGCAAATCATGTGTGAAAAAGAACTTTGGTAAAATGTGCTTCGTTCTGTCACCTTTGATGTATCCTTCCTTAAGTTGAGCAATGCACGCTGCGTTATCTTCATGTAAAATTGTTGATCCCTCATCTCTCGTAGAAATACCACAAGACCCACGAATGTGTTGTATTATACTTCTTAACCAAACACATTCTCGACTAGCTTCATGAATCGCCAATATTTCTGCATGATTAGATGATGTGGCTGTGATGGTTTGCTTTACAGAGCGCCATGAAATAGCAGTGCCTCCACTTGTGAATAAATATCCAGTTTGAGATCGTCCAGTGTGAGGATCAGACAAATACCCAGCATCTGCAAAACCAACCAAACTTGTTGTCGATTGGTTAGTATAATACAACCCCATGTCTTTTGTACCTTGAAGGTATCGAAATATTTGTTTTACCCCATTCCAATGCCTCTTCGTAGGGCATGAACTATATCTTGCCAATAAATTTACGGAAAATGATATATCTGGTCGTGTATGACTAGCAAGAAACATTAGTGCACCAATTGCACTTAAATATGGTACTTCTGGACCAAGAATTTCATTTCCATCGTTCGGAGGTCGGAATGGGTCTTTCTCAACATCAAGAGATCTTACAACCATTGGGGTACTCAATGGATGTGATTTTTCCATATAAAACCTTCTAAGTAACTTTTCTATGTAGTTTTGTTGATGTACAAGGATTCCACCCTTGAGATGTTCGATTTGTAACCCAAGACAAAATTTTGTCTTTCCAAGGTCTTTCATTTCAAATTCTCTTTTCAAGCATTCAACCGCCTTTTGGAGCTCACTTGGCGTTCCAATTATATTCAAGTCATCAACATATACGGCAATTATAATATATTCAGATTCTGACCTTTTTATGAAGATACACGGGCATATTGAATAATTTTTGTAACCTTCTTTCAACAAATACTCACTAAGGCGATTATACCACATACGCGCAGATTGTTTTAGCCCATATAATGACTTGTTTAATTTAATTGAAAGATGTTCTCGAGAACTAGATGTACATGAGTTTGGTAATTTGAATCCTTCAGGGAGTTTCATGTAAATATCAGCATCAAGAGAGCCATAAAGGTAGGCTGTCACAACATCCATTAGGCGCAGATCAATCCCTTCTTGGATTATCAGACTAACAAGATAACGAAAAGTTGTCGCATCCATCACCGGAGAATATGTCTCCTCATAATCAATCCCGGGTCTTTGCGAAAATCCTTGTGCTACTAATCGTGCCTTGTATCGTACGATTTCATTTTTCTCATTGCGTTTTTGCACAAAAACCAACTTATATCCGACAGATTTTACACCTTTAGGTATAGGGACTACTTGTCCAAAAACGTCTCGTTTATTGAGGGAATCTAATTCTGCCTTAATTGCGTCTTTCCAATTTGGCCAATCATTTCTTTGTTTACATTCATCAACAGATTTTGGTTCTTGATCCTCATTATTTTCCATTACTTCTAGCGCTATGTTATATGAAAAACTGTCATCGACGTCGATTTCATTTCGGTTCAATACCTTTCTAGACATGATATAATTTATTGAGATCTCTTCGTTTTCAGGTACCTGAGGTTCTTCTGGAATCATCATGTCTAGTGTCTCTTCAGTATACTCTTTTCTTGGCATTATCATTACCTCGACTGGACCATCATTATTTGCTCCTTTTTTCTTTCGAGGATTTTCATCTTTAGAACCGATTGGTCTACCACGTTTGAGACGTGCATTAGACTCATTTCCAACTTGTGGTTGTCCTTCTGGGACACTTATTTTTACTGGAGCATTAGCAGCTGGTATGTGTGACTTAGTCACTCTCTTCAGGTCAGTGAATGCGTCTGGTACTTGATTTGCTAATGTTTGTAAATGAGTTATTCTTTGAACTTCTTGTTCACACTCTTTAGTTCAAGGATCAAGATAAGATAGTGATAATTCATTCCAAATTATATTATTATCTTTCAGCTGCTTTTCATCTCCCCCTAATGTTGGGAATGTTGTTTCAACAAAATGACAATCACCAAATCGAGCTGTAAATAAATCACCTGTTGATGGCTCTAAATACTTAATGATCGATGGTGATTCATACCCAACATATATTCCTAACCTCCTTTGAGGTCCCATCTTTGTTCGTTGTGGTGGAGCGATAGGAACATATACGGCACAACCAAAAATCCTTAGATGGGAAATATCTGGTTCCTGACCAAAAACCAATTTTAATGGGGAGGAAGTGTGATAACTCGTTGGCCTGATGCGAATTAGTGTTGCTGCATGTAAAATTGCATGCCCCCAGGCAGATGCTGGTAGTTTTGATTTCATAATCATTGGTCTTGCAACCATTTGAAGTCGCTTGATAAGCGATTCAGCAAGTCCATTTTGCGTATGTACATGAGGTACTGGATGCTCTACACTTATGCCAATAGACATGCAATAATCATTGAAGGTTTGGGATGTAAATTCCCCAGCATTGTCCAACCGAATTTTCTTGATGGGATAATCAGGAAAATGTGCTCTTAACCTTATTAATTGAGCAAGTAGTCGTGCAAATGCCATATTACGACTTGATAGTAAACTCACATGTGACCATCTAGTTGATGCATCAATTAAGACCATAAAGTATCTAAATGGTCCACTGGGAGGGTGAATAGGTCCACATATATCCCCATGTATTCTTTCTAAAAAACTCAAGGATTCTGTCCCTACCTTAACTGGTGATGGGCGAGTGATTAACTTCCCTTGTGAGCATGCAACACATGTAATATCCTTAGATTGAAGAATCTTTTGGTTCTTCAAAGAATGACCACATGAATTTTCTATAATTTTTCGCATCATTATTGATCCGAGATGGCCTAACCGGTCATGCCAAATGATAAAATTTTCTCGATCCATAAACTTTTGGTTTATGATTGCATTTGATTCAACTGCACCAATTTTGGTACAATACAAACCAGAGGCAAATGCGTGTAACTTCTCTAATATGTGTTTTTTTCCCGAAATAATATTTGTGATTTGAAGGTACTCATCATGTCCTTCACATGTAGTCTCAAGATGATATCCGTTTAGACGAATATCTTTAAAGCTTATCAGATTTCTTTGAGATAGTGGGGAAAATAAGGCATTGTTAATTTTGAGCAAAGTTCCACTTTGTAGAACTACATATGCTTCTCCAAAGCCTTCAATTAATTTTGTTTTACCAGATATAGTACCAACGCTTGCCTCTTTCATTGTTAAACTAGAGAAATAATCCCTTTTCTTTAGGATTGTATGTATAGTAGCACTGTCTATTAGACATACATCTTCACCATTAATATGAAGTTTTGTTGAATACTCCATTTGCTTCAAAACAAAACAAAAACTTCATAAATAAAAGTATAATATGGTTTAAACATAATAATTCCATAAAGTGGCCCAAAACACTTCAAAACAAAACATAACAAAATCCCAAACAAAATGTCTTAATAAAACATCAAGGAAATAGCATAATTTTAAATATAATCATTCATGCATAGGGAAAATTGCAAGCATCCAACTGGTTTGTATTAGCCATGATATCACCAGAATCCAAATTAGTTTGCTCGATAAGGAAATCATCATAATCCAGATTAGTTGCATTAGTATGGTCATTTTCACCACTTGGGACATCAACATATCCATCTTCATATGTGAAATTTGTCTCTATTCCTTTTTGTTTGTCTTTTATAGATTGTTGGTAAAGCTCTACTAAGTGTCTGGCTGTACGACATGTACCAGCCCAATGGTTGTTACCGCCACATCGATAGCATGCATTAGATGAGGTTCCACTTTTCTTTTTACCTCTTTCATCATTGGATTTCTTTTCATTATCATGCAACTTCTGGTGGTTTCTTCTATTTTTGAATTGAACACCATGATAATTCCCCCGACCATATGCATGTCCACGACCACGTCCATGACCACCACGACCACGACCATGACCACGCCCACGTTGATAGCCATGACCACGTCCGTGATAGTGAGATATTCATTTTTCAATGACTCATGAATATGGTGGCGTAAGAAAATCATTGCCTTTGCTTTATCTTGGATACTAGTTTTATTTCCTTCTTTAATTGTATCCCCAAGGTTATTGGCATTTAGGTGGATTTCAGCATCCAAAGCCCATGACAAATAATTTTTTCCAGTGATGTCTAAAGCCATAAACTCAAGCTTTGCAAGATTCGACATGATTAACTATATTAAAGAAATACATGTGGATTAATGTATGTTATTCAAATTATAAACCAATAACAATATAATTTGTAATAACAATTACTCACTATAAATAAAACAAGATTAATAAGATAATTATGTATTTTAGGCTATTTGTATAGTTTACTGATATTGTATTACAATAAAAGAAAAAAAAAAAAACCTTTATTTATATAAAAAGGACAAAACAAAGTTTTACCAACTATTATAAGTCTAGAACTAAATATACAAAACACATGACTTAACATAATTAGTGTTGAAAGCCTAACAATTGTCATCAGATTATAAACTAGATTATAAATTGTTATTTATCATATCCTAATTTTATCTCATCATAATTGGTATAAAATGAATGTTTAACGGAGATAAGAAAACCAAAGGGGTTAAAGCTCATATTTGTCAAATTCATTGTCATTTAATAAAATATATTAAAGAAACCAGAAGAAAGAATGAAATTATATTCTTTAATAATAGATACAACAGTGAGCAACATTGCATTACCTTTTCATATTTAACATTAGTGTATTTAACATGTAAACTATCAAATATGATATGATATTTTTATTTCTAAACACACAATAAGCTGTTACTACAAACAAGCATACTTATACACCAGATATACTTATACTCGAACCAAAACATAAAAGTTTTCACAAAATCATTAAAAGTATTTACGGGCTAAAAACTGTCTACATAAAACTCAACTAATTCAAGAACAAACAAGCTATTATTATTGCAATAAACTAACTTTACGGACATGTAAGGCCTCCTAATCCAAGATCTCACTCAGCTAAAGCAACCAACAGGTGTGCGGAATCCACCTGATGATCAACCACTGCAGATGAAACACTAGAATGCAAGGATTTGAGAGAGAAATCAAGAATACACTGAGTATTCTTGATGAAGATGAATGACGTCACTCACACAAAGCAGCCGCCAGACAAACACAATGATTAGGGTTAGGTGCACAGAATCGTTACCTTGTCTATTCCACATAAAGTGTAACGCCCCAAAACTTGAATGTTTACATTTACCATATGTTTTAATATGATTAAACATAAAATAAGATGACTAGGCTACCTAACCTAGTTACATAGTTAGTCAAAACAAATAAGGAATGAAATTGGGACAATTAGGAGCAAATAACAAACATGAGGGACGAAGATTGCCAAATTTGGATATGGAATTAATTAAAACAAAAACCTCACACACACTAGGTGTGTGTGTGCGTGAGTTCGACCAGGAGGAAGAAGGAAAGGGTGAAAACCCTAGTTCCCAAGAAAGATTCAAATTGACAAGGAAATTAGGCTCAAATCCGATGCATGAACTCGTTTTCTTGATGATCTAGCCCTAGCAAACATGTGGTAAGTTGTAATTTATGATTTGATGATCTTGCTATGAAGTGGGTTATGATCAATCCATGAATTTGTATCAAATTGATCATGTAGATGTGTTAGAATCACAATATAGACCATGAACTATGCAAGATTCTAAGTAATTTGATGATTTTGGATGAAACCCATTTGTAGTAGTGAAATGATGATATGGATAATCATGCATAGTATGAAAATTACATGATTTTAATGGAATTTGATGATCTTGATATGAACTAGTAATATTATGCATAAAATACTTGTACTATGTGCATAGGAAGTAGTATGCACTCCAAGTGTATGATGAAATGCCTAAGTGAAGTTAGGATGTGAGATTTTAGGAAGTGGCTTGACATATATGAATGACGTATGATAATGATGTAACTAGTAGTATATTTGTCACGACCCCCGACCCCATCCTACCCGGAATCGGAAGTCGCGAGCAGTCCAGTGGTACCGGTGATTATTTTTAAAAACATTGCAGCGGAAATTTCATCAGGACCGTGAGTTAGGAAAAATATCAGAGTTTAAAAACACCGGATTTTATTTATTAAATAGATGGGATAAACCCATGTTTTACAAAGGTAGCTTTTAATATAAAAACGATATTTCTTAATTTTGATTTAATTAATGAAATAAGCCACTTCTTGAAGTCTTTCAGTGCTGGATCTAATCCTTACTCCAATCTACTTGTAATTACCTGAAACGCGTTTTAAAAAGGTTTTGTCAGCGGAAAATACTGAGTGAGTTCATTCATTTTACTGAAAACGACACATTTGTTATAATTCACAGTATTAAGAGTTTTTACATATGTTTATTATCAACCAACATTTCAAGAATAGGTATTTGTCACAGACCAGCTCTGTGACTGTGGTCATATCACCATTGGCTGGCCCAATGAGTGACGTATATCACTTTCTTTTAGGCTCGCCCACCTAATGTGATTAAAACAATAATAATAATGTGCACAATACCCCACATACCGGCTGTAATTTGGTGATTACATAAACTTAATCACTGTAATTATAACTTTGAAAAATTGGTTTGGAGTATTGTAAAACAATTGATAAAAAGAGAATGACTCACAATATAAGCATGCAGTATTTGAATTAACAAGCTTTATGGTTCAGATTCTTCTGAGAATTATCATCTACTTTGATTGTAAGTGTATTGAGACTAATAATCCTAATTTAGGAAATGATGCACACAAAACCGGGTTAATGATCAATACAACAGTTACGATAATTTACGAGATCAAATTCTCCCAATGAATGCCCAAGTGCAATACTTCAACTCATTTATCAAAATGACAAACGACAAAGTATAGTACTTCAACTCATTTATCGAATTATCGACAAACGACAAAGTACAATGCTTCAACTCATTTATCGGATTACCGACAAACGACAAAGCATAGCCCAATGTGGGCGGCACTTAGACATTCTTTGGATATATTGATCCTGGAAATGAATCGTAATAGCGATCAAGTTAATACCCTGATTGAGGCAGCATTTCGTGAATCGTGTGTGTTTGTTGTATTGTTTCTGCCATAACTCGACGTACACAACGAGTTTTTACGTCGTTCCAAAGACAGAATTCAAGTCCCAACCCCCTCTATTTATACCCGAAATTTGACACCGTCGCGTAGCGCGAGGGGTACCCCCTATAGGTGTCGCGCTACGCGAGTGGTAACCTATGTTCATAGGGTAGCTACGTGTGTAACTAGGCTTGCTGTGTCGACAGTTTTTCAATTTTCGAATTTGATAGAGAGTTATGAAGATAATTGTTGGCTAGGATTTATCCCCCCCTGAGTTTTAGGGGCCCTGATCCTGATTCTGATTGTTCTGGAAATTTTAGGGTTAGTGCAGAATTACTTGGGTTTCTTAATTAGGGTTTCCTTAATAGCTAATTACCATCCTAATTATGGATTTTAGTGACAGTTGTTACATCCTCCCCACCTTAAGAAAAATCTCGTCCTCGAGATTTACTAGAATAGATGAGGGTACTTTCGCTTCATTTCCGATTCCAGTTCCCAAGTGTATTCTGGCCCTCTCTTTGAATTCCACTTGACTTTGACCAACCCAGTCGTTTATGCTTGAGGAATTTTGACTTTTCGATCTTCGATAGCCAATGGTTTCTCTATAAATTTTAATTTTTTTATTTACCGCTATATCTTGAAGAGGTACTACCAGGGATTTGTCTGGTAGACATTTCTTGAGATTGGATACATGAAATACATCATGTACTCCAGCCAATTCTGCTGGTAGTTGTAACCGATAAGCTACTGGTCCTATTCGTTGAATCACAGGGAATGGTCCAACGTATCTCGGACTTAGCTTTCCTTTCTTACCGAGTCGTACTATACCTTTCCAAGGAGAAACTTTTAAGAGTACCTTATCTCCTACATGAAATTCTAAAGGTTTACGACGATTATCTGCATAGTTCTTTTGACGATCTCGAGCTGTTTTCAGTCTTTCCTTGATTTAAATTATTTTGTCAGGGGTTTCTTGTACAATTTTAGGATCTGATAATTAACTTTCTCCTATTTCTGCTTATCAAACTGGGGTTTTGCACTTGCGTCTGTACAGTGCTTCGAATGGGACAGTTTCGATACTTGAATGATAACTATTGTTATAGGAGAATTCAATTAATGGTAAATGGTTATCCCAATTACCTCCAAAGTCAATTACACATGCTCGAAGCATGTCTTCCAGAGTTTGGATTGTCCTTTCACTTTGTCCGTCTGTCTGTGTGTGAGATGCGGTACTTAGATTAAGTCGGGTTCCCATTGATTCTTGGAAACTTGTCCAAAATCGGGAGGTAAAACGACTATCTCTATCCGATACAATGGAGAGCGGGACTCCATGTAAGGATACCGTTTCATCTATGTACAACTTGGTTAACCTTTCTATGCTAAAGGTTTCTTTCATAGTTTAGAAGATGAGCTGATTTGGGTAAATCGATCCATGATTACTCAAATCGCTTTATTACCTTTTCTGGTTTTGGGTAACTTAGTAACAAAATCTATTGTTAAGAGTTCCTATTTCCATATAGGCATTTCTAATTGTTGGAGTAATCCTGAAGGTTTCTAATGCTCTGCCTTAACTTGTGAACAAGTGAGACACTTAGATACATGACTGGCTATGTCCATTTTTATTCCTATCCACCAAAAGTTATTTCTTAAATCTTGGTATATCTGATTGTTACCTGGGTACATGGTATACCTAGATCTATCTAGAATCTTATTTCTTAATTTTCCCTGCTTAGGTACCCAATTGTTTTCTTAGGGAATCTCCAAATTCTATCACTTCCTTGTTTTAATTCTTTGGCTTGTCTTTTCATTCCTTTAGCATCATCTTCGATTGCTGTTTCTTGAACTTTCTTTAGTTGCTTCATTAAATCTAACCGTAGATCTTAATCTAAGAGCATGGACTCACTCTTGCTTTTCATGATACTTATGACTTAAAGCATCTGCAACTACATTTGCTTTTCTTCGTGATACTGGATATCACAGTTGTACTCATTTAGGATTTCCATCCATCTTCTTTGCCTCATGTTTAGTTTGTTTTGCCCAAATACGTACCTTTATCTTTTGTGATCTGTATCTACAGATAATGTCTCCAAATCTTAAGGGCAAAATTATAGTTCCTAATTCTCAATCATGAGTTGTAAAATTTTCCTCGTGCTTTTTCAAGTGCCTGAAGGCATACGCAATTGCCTTTTTGCGTTGTATCAACACACATTCTATTCCTAATTTTGAAGTATCACAATATATTTCAAAATCTTCAGTTTCTTCTGGCAATGCTAAAATTGAAGCACTTGTTAACCTTTGATTTAATATCTTAAGAGCTTCTTCTTGTCTAGGTCCTCACTCAAACTTAACTATTTTACAGGTTTAGCTTAGTTAAGGGTTTAGTTATCTTAGAAAAATATTTAATAAGTTGTCTATAGTATCCATCTAAACCTAAAAAAAACTTCGAACTTTTATGGCTGTTTGCAGAACCCTCTATTTAGTAATTGTTTCTAGTTTTAGAAGGATTCACATGGATACCTTCGTGATTTTCTACATGACCTAGGAATTGCACTTCCTGTAGCCAGAATTCATACCTCGAGAATTTGGCGTACAACTTCTCTTTTCTTAACAAAGTTAAGAGTGCATGCAAATGCTCACAATGTTCTTTTTGACTGTTGGAATAAATAAGTATGATAACTTAATTTATATACATTAAATGGTTATTATTATGGTTGGATATTGGTTAGTGCTGCCTTGTTTAAGCATAGGTGATCAGTCCATGCCTAACTAAGGCTAGGCTACTCAATATCTGCTCCTGACAATAACCAGAGTATTTAAAATACTGATATATTATTACAAATAATGAAACTATCATAAACTTAAATGGGAGTATATCGGAATAGGAGGTGAATTTGTGTATCATTATTTGAGTATATGATTGTTTTAAAATTGCTGATATAGAATAAAATAATAAGGCAAATTTAATATAAATAATTTTAAATAAATAAATAATTAAATCCGAGATTAGCGTAATCTTCAGATTTTGTGGAAATGTCACCAGAGGGTGATCGTGATCAAAGAAACATTTTAGTGAAGTCGAAGGCCAAAAACATGTTATAGTTTCAAGAGAATCAAAGTGCTTATTGGGATTATTTTGGATTTGAATATGATGGCTTAAAATATCATATGGGACCTGGAATTGAATACAAATTACGAACAATTTAACTGGGTTTGAACAAAACGAGTTGTAATAAGGAGGTTTGGACATTATTACAACAGAAACCCTAGAAAATCGAGTTTTTCAAGAAATTGATTTGATATTAAAGAGTCATTGCTTTGTAAAACAAAGTTTTACTATGCAAAGATCAATTATAGCGAAATGATATTTGAACTTTTGATAAAACAACAATTGGTATAATGTCTTCCTATGGTCTTCCTAATTTGAATGAACCATATGTACAATGAACGTGTGGTTTTACCAAGAAATGGAAAAATTTGCTACTATGAAAGAAATCCTCATGGTATGATGCCTATTAGAAAGAGTAGAAACACGAAAGTTAACTTACTATAGGCAGAAGTCAGAATTTTAATAATATAAAAACTTTACTTGGATTTCCGTGTGATAACTAGTGTGATGTTATTATGGAATATCGAAAATAAAATAAAGAATTTACAAAGGTATGTGATTCCTTTTTGCAGTGTGATTATGGTTAAACTGTGTACCGATGTTTGTGAAATCTCGTTACAACGTACCTTAGCGAGATTTGTTTCGTTTGTAGAATCGTGTGGCAAGAGTGTTTCTTTCTAATTAGTCGTTTTTCTACTGGCGGAAATAGTATTGATGTCATAGTGCCCAATTTATAATTTCCAAAGGTCTTGCCTTGGAAGTCGTATGTGATAAATTTCGATGTTTGTGGACATATAATTTAATAAGTTTCATGTGCTTTTTGCATTAGCACAATTCGTATATGGTAATTCTTTTTAGAATTTCTTTTACTCTTAATGATGTCCTGACTTAATGGGTTTCCATTGTCAAACGAGCTACGAGACAATTGATCAAACGGAAAAAATATTTGATATCGGAAAAGAGATTCCTGATAAAGAAATCTAGACACATATGCTAGTGCTTTATTTCAAATTGTCAATCCTTATGGTTTTTGGATTTTCTTATAGATATACCTATCTATATAATCACATATTTCATATGCTGAAATAAACATACCATTTATCAGGTCAATGTATTTAATAGATTCATATTTCCAAGAACCACTCAGGTATTTGGTCATGATACTATTTAGGGAAATCTTGTCACTGATTTGACATATCATTTACCCCGTCTTATCCGGTTCGCGTCGGAGCGGTAATCTCAATATGTCCGGACAAGCTGGAGAGTCTGCTACTCTACACCCAGTTTTGCCGGAGAAAGTTTTCTATTTCCCATAAATAGTATCTTTTCAAGATTTTTAAAAGTGCCTTTTTCATTTAGGGCTTTTATCCAGAATCAAGGAAATTTGTATTTCCCTAAATCATATCAATAAGCGAGAAGCAATGATATTGCCTGCTAATTGTCATTTTTATGGAATACCAATATCCATTATATTGTACTTATATAAGTAATTTACCTTTAAAGTTTATTTAAGGCAAAATTCTTAAATTCAAGTCTAAATATTATCCGGAGTGCTATCAGATAATATTAAGCTTCTAATTTTCCGTTTAAACTTAGGTATTATTATAATATCTAATTGTGTAAACCAGTGACTTAGCTTATACTAAGGCATCTTTTCTTATGTTCAAGTCTAAATGTTATCAGATGTGCTACCAGTTAATAGCAATCTCCTAACTCTTTTAAGCTTAAGTATTATTATCACAACACTTATAGGCTTAAAGCAATGGCTTAGCTCTGATACCACCTTCTGTCACGACCCCCGACCCCATCCTAGCCGGAATCGGAAGTCGCGAGCAGTCCAGTGGTACCGGTGATTATTTTTAAAAACATTGCAGCGGAAATTTCATCAGGACCGTGAGTTAGGAAAAATATCAGAGTTTAAAAACACCGGATTTTATTTATTAAATAGATGGGATAAACCCATGTTTTACAAAGGTAGCTTTTAATATAAAAACGATATTTCTTAATTTTGATTTAATTAATGAAATAAGCCACTTCTTGAAGTCTTTCAGTGTTGGATCTAATCCTTACTCCAATCTACTTGTAATTACCTGAAACGCGTTTTAAAAAGGTTTTGTCAGCGGAAAATACTGAGTGAGTTCATTCATTTTACTGAAAACGACACATTTGTTATAATTCACAGTATTAAGAGTTTTTACATATGTTTATTATCAACCAACATTTCAAGAATAGGTATTTGTCACAGACCAGCTCTGTGACTGTGGTCATATCACCATTGGCTGGCCCAATGAGTGACGTATATCACTTTCTTTTAGGCTCGCCCACCTAATGTGATTAAAACAATAATAATACTGTGCACAATACCCCACATACCGGCTGTAATTTGGTGATTACATAAACTTAATCACTGTAATTATAACTTTGAAAAATTGGTTTGGAGTATTGTAAAACAATTGATAAAAAGAGAATGACTCACAATATAAGCATGCAGTATTTGAATTAACAAGCTTTATGGTTCAGATTCTTCTGAGAATTATCATCTACTTTGATTGTAAGTGTATTGAGACTAATAATCCTAATTTAGGAAATGATGCACACAAAACCGGGTTAATGATCAATACAACAGTTACGATAATTTACGAGATCAAATTCTCCCAATGAATGCCCAAGTGCAATACTTCAACTCATTTATCAAAATGACAAACGACAAAGTATAGTACTTCAACTCATTTATCGAATTATCGACAAACGACAAAGTACAATGCTTCAACTCATTTATCGGATTACCGACAAACGACAAAGCATAGCCCAATGTGGGCGGCACTTAGACATTCTTTGGATATATTGATCCCGGAAATGAATCGTAATAGCGATCAAGTTAATACCCTGATTGAGGCAGCATTTCGTAAATCGTGTGTGTTTGTTGTATTGTTTCTGCCATAACTCGACGTACACAACGAGTTTTTACGTCGTTCCAAAGACAGAATTCAAGTCCCAACCCCCTCTATTTATACCCGAAATTTGACACCGTCGCGTAGCGCGAGGGGTACCCCCTATAGGTGTCGCGCTACGCGAGTGGTAACCTATGTTCATAGGGTAGCTACGTGTGTAACTAGGCTTGCTGTGTCGACAGTTTTTCAATTTTCGAATTTGATAGAGAGTTATGAAGATAATTGTTGGCTAGGGTTTATCCCCCCCTGAGTTTTAGGGACCCTGATCCTGATTCTGATTGTTCTGGAAATTTTAGGGTTAGTGCAGAATTACTTGGGTTTCTTAATTAGGGTTTCCTTAATAGCTAATTACCATCCTAATTATGGATTTTAGTGACAGTTGTTACAATATTAACTTAAAGAATGTGCTTTAGATGGAACTAGTACAAGAATTCGGGTTGAATGTATGTGATGGTCAAGATTATGCATTAGAGGCTTTTACATTGTGCTTGAACGAGCGATGCTCGCCATGTGATTGTATTAATCACTTAACTGCGATCAAGAAGTGAATGTGTATTAAATGTATAACATATGACCATATTAGAAAAGGATGATGTTATGAATTACATTAAGTTGTCTAACTTAGCAATGTTGTTGTCAAAGTATAGAATCATGAAAGCATAAGTATGTGTAAATTGATTATGTGTATATTATATATGCGACTAGGTGATCGTGTAGTTGTATGTGTCATACAAGATTATGTATGAAATGAATGTGATGTTATTAATGTGGTCTACTATATCAACATGAATGCTTGTTCAAAGGATAGAAGTTATATGCTAGAAGGTTGACTTTCTGAAAGTCAACCGAGGAATTATAGTATGGTTAGGCATTTTGACACAAGCATAAGAATCAAGAGATCATGGAATGTGTGTTAGACCAATTATGTGTTATGTGTGATAATGAATTTGGATTTCGAAGATATTGAATAATGTGGTTGACAAATCATGTCATATGCATGTTAGTGAAAGTCAATGTTGATAAGAGTTGGTAAATATGTGCTAATTTGAATGGGCATGAATACTAACATTATTATGGCATGACGACATGAAAGAATTGGAACCACACAAGCATGGACCAAGCATGGAAGGATAACGGGTCAAGATGAAGCAAGGAAGCGGTTACGAGCACGAATGCACAAGGTAAGTGACTCCCGACTCACTTCTTAGTATACATAAGAATTTTATTGTTTATGAATGAGGGGAAATTATGTATGATATAAAATAAATGAAGGTATTAAGAGAAGAAATGATCTAGATAGTCGAAGATAGTTTGTGGGACCAAACGGGTCGAATAAATAAAAATAAGTGAGGAATCGGTAATAAAATTTGTAATGATTAAGGACCTGGGTAAGGGTTCTTAGGCTAATATGTAAGGAATTGTTTTACGGATGTTTAGGAACAAGTTTCAAGTGAAACGGATGCAAAACGAACAAGTTATGCGAGTTTTAGTATTAAATTGGTGAGCTGAACTGGGCATCACCGTAGCTTACGGTGCCACCGTAAGCTACGGTGGGAGCTGGGTTTCCTTTTTCTGCCATGAGGCAGTTTAGAAATACCGTAAAGCTTTTGGGGCCACCGTAAGCTACGGTAGCCACCGTAGCTTACGGTGGAGGTCAGATGCAAATGCAAAGTTTGTGGATTTATTTGTTTTTCCTTCGAATTCGGATCCCGTGGACACATTCCAAGCCTCATTAAGTCCTTATAATGTTCCTCAACCCTACTGAAAGGCTCCGTAAGTTACGGGTGAGTTCGGAACTCATTCTTAAGATCCGAAACATATCTGAAGGATATTTTAAAAGCGTTTATGACGTGTGAGTAAGATCGGGATGTGTGAGCGAGTATGCGGGGAAATGAATTAAGTATGTGAGTAGGTATGTTTGTATGTAGTAATGTATGTATGCATGTGTGTAGGTATGTATGTACGTAGTTATGTATGTAATGCATACGTGGTTTCAATAATGTATGTATGTATGTATGTGAGTAGGTATGTTTGTATGTAATAATGTATGTAGGTATGTGTGTAGGTATGTATATACGTAGTTATGCATGTAATGCATACGTGGTTTCAACACACTTAAGTATTGACGTTATTGATAGTGTGCCTCGAGAATGAAATGTGGTGCAGGTACTCCATCGAGGTTTCGCTAAGGATCAGACACCCGGATGGAATGACTAAATCTAGAAAGATAACGGGATGGAAAGAATATGTGGATAGAACGTATCGAGACTACATGATTAAGAATTTGTGTGTATATAATGTATGCTAATGTTGCGAATGTATGTGGTGGGTGCAGGTTGTCTGAATCACAGATTATCATCACAAGGAGTAGCGATCAAAGACCGAGTTACAAGATGGATTGTACGGAAATGCTTGTGTATGTAAATTGATACACATAAGTTATATATTTATTTTGTAATGAGTACGGAAGATGCATATATTGTAAAAGAGTTATTTATAATGAACTTTCAAGTAAGTCAAAACGTTTATAATGAAAGAAATTTTATGGTACGTATTTCCGCTGCGTATTTTTAGTTATAACGTGTTAGGGCATTACAAGTTGGTATCAGAGCCCTGGTTTGAGAGATATCAAGTAGAAGGAGGTATATACTTGAACTCAAACCTGTGTGCTCTTGTGACAAGGAACCCGTACAATCCAAGACTCGATCAAGGCCTAAAGTTGAAAGGGAATGTAAGTATGTATTAATTTATGTTTTTAAAGGAAACTAATAGTATGTTATGTGAAGGGTAAGCACAAATGCTTGGAAAGGATGATTCGTGGATGTGGTCTAGGACCGATGCCAAGGCACATAGTAAGATAATTTGGTTCCAGGTACGCATATTTAATATATGTAAGCACACGTAATGGTAAAACCTATCAGTGAAAGGAAAATTTTAAATGAAAGATAAGAATGGAAAAGTAAAGAAGTTTTGAAAATGTTACACGTACTGAAAACTAATTCTCCGGACATAAGGTGACGGTTACACGAAGACACGAAACTAGTATGTGGAGTGTGTACCTGGCCAGTACACAAGAAACATACGACGTTCGTGAGACCGTGATAATTGTTACAGGTATAGGTATGTCTGTTACAATTAGGGAGTAGGTGGACGTGAGGGTGAATGAAAAATGTAAGACTCTCAAGAAATTGAAAGTACTGAATATGAAAGATAAAGTATGAATGATATGATTGAATCCGCAAAACGGATTCAAAACAAAGAAGTAATGGAAAAATGTGAATGATATGTTCGAATCCGCGAGACGGATTCGAAACATAGAAGGAATGAAGAATGTGAATGATACGTTCGAATCCGCGAGACGGGTTCGAAACATAGAAGGAAGGAAGGGTATTAATGATATGTTAGAAACCGCGAGAAGGATTCGAAGCATAGAAGAGAATGAATTATAGAATGAAAGGTTTAAATCCGTAAGTAATTACGGACCAAACAAGTAAATATTCGTTAAAAGTGGATATTACCCAAGTTATGTTTTAAACTATTATCTATATAAATATTTATGTGAATACGTTGTATGCAAGGTGGTTGAAAGGACGAATGAGTTATGCGGGTCTAACGGGGATTCCATTTGAACCCAGCATGAAATGTTTTGAATGGTCAAGGCTTATATTTGTAGGTAAACATAATGTATGATCATGTAATGTCACAAACTGGAATGAAACAGACAACACAAGGCATGGATTTGGCTCGCGCCAGGTATGTATAAAGGTTATGCTGTGATAGGAGCTTATAGCCCAACTAGAGGAGGGTGTGTTAGTATTGGGTAATTGGTGAATATAGATCGGAATGTAATTACGATTTTGCTTCGGAAAGGTCAAACTGCATAGGTTGACAAAATAAGTAACCAGAATAAAGAATTGTTTGTATGGGACGAAATGTGGGATGTGTTATAACCTGTATGTCGGAGGATATAAAAAGAATTATAGGTGGGTAATCACCTAGTATAATGAATGTTTGAATGAAATATGCTAACCGCCGATTTTGTAGATGTAAATGGTAGAACTCTCAAAGTGATGAAACCGATAGAATTGGTGAACAAATGAGCACGAGTGGAAGCTCATTACAAGAATGAACGAAAGTTGGCATGGTACGGCTAGTACTCGTGAAGGAGCGAATCGATCCGAATTACGAATTGCTAAAGTATGAAATAAAATTGAGGTAAGTAAAACGTTCTGACTCATGCCAGATAGATATGAATTAGTAAAGTGAAAACAACCAACAAGATGAATAAAGGAATAGGTATGGTATGGAATGGAATGATTGACTTTTAAATAGTTGACGTAAGAAGAAAACTATGTCATTAAGAACTAAATCTTAAATGTTTTGAGTAAAAAAAAAAATTAGGGTATTGGTTAGACTTTCGTCCAATGAACTTGCATGACAAGTTTGCTTATGCAAATTAAGTAATGCATGAAACAAGAGGAATGGTAATGTTGAATGAATGGGGTGAGTTGAAGGTAACGTAAGGCTACGTATAGTACAAATAACTATAGGAAACATAGGATGACGTTAACTTTGGAATTAAGCGTGTACATGTGACTATGAAATAGTAGTTTTGTTGTGATAACAAAACAAGGACTGAATGTTATATGATGTATATGAATAGAATGTAAGTCTTAAGAGATGAGATGGAGGTATTAAGTCTTTTATAATCGGGTCAATGAAATGAGGATGGTAGGTGAAAGTAAGGTATGAAAAGTATGGACTTGTTAGAAAGAAGTCGGTAATGTGAATAATTTATGAGTAAAGAATGGATAGTTACCTATTATTATGATGTACCTATCAAGTTAAACATAGAGATGTATGTGTAAATGACGAAATTAGATCGTATGGTCGATAAAAATAAGATAAATGTTGAAATAAACAAAAAGGAACGTTATTAATGGAATGTTGGAATTGTTTCAAGGAAACAAAATGTTATATTGCACATGATATTCGAGTAATAGAATGATGAATGAACCACTAGCTAAGAAGTACATTGGAAACTAGCATCATTAGTGAAAGCGACACTAATAAGAACTCTGGGACGGGTTCTTGAAATAAGAAGACTGTCACTGCGGTGGGCTAGGGTCCATGACGATGGAACAAGGGAGAGGATAATAAGTGTCTAATGGAAATGAGAAAGGTTTCAAGGACGAAACCTTAATTAAGGGGGGTAGACTTGTAACGCCCCAAAACTCGAATGTTTACATTTACCATATGTTTTAATATGATTAAACATAAAATAAGATGACTAGGCAACCTAACCTAGTTAAATAGTTAGTCAAAACAAATAAGGAATGAAATTGGGACAATTAGGAGCAAATAACAAACATGAGGGACTAAGATTTCCAAATTTGGATATGGAATTAATTAAAACAAAAACCTCACACACACTAGGTGTGTGTGTGCGTGAGTTCGACCAGGAGGAAGAAGGAAAGGGTGAAAGCCCTAGTTCCCAAGAAAGATTCAAATTGACAAGGAAATTAGGCTCAAATCCGATGCATGAACTCGTTTTCTTGAGGATCTAGCCCTAGCAAACATGTGGTAAGTTGTAATTTATGATTTGATGATCTTGCTATGAAGTGGGTTATGATCAATCCATGAATTTGTATGAAATTGATCATGTAGATGTGTTAGAATCACAATATAGACCATGAACTATGCAAGATTCTAAGTAATTTGATGATTCTGGATGAAACCCACTTGTAGTAGTGAAAATGATGATATGGATAATCATGCATGTTCAATAAGATTGATGTATGATGTTGTATGTAATGAGTAATTGTTAGTTAATTTGGGTATAGTATGAAAATTACATGATTTTAATGGAATTTGATGATCTTGATATGAACTAGTAATATTATGCATAAAATACTTGTACTATGTGCATAGGACGTAGTATGCACTCCAAGTGTATGATGAAATGCCTAAGTGAAGTTAGGATGTGAGATTTTAGGAAGTGGCTTGACATATATGAATGACGTATGATAATGATGTAACTAGTAGTATATTAACTTAAAGAATGTGCTTTAGATGGAACTAGTACAAGAATTCGGGTTGAATGTATGTGATGGTCAAGATTATGCATTAGAGGCTTTTACATTGTGCTTGAACGAGCGATGCTCGCCATGTGATTGTATTAATCACTTAACTGCGATCAAGAAGTGAATGTGTATTAAATGTATAACATATGACCATATTAGAAAAGGATGATGTTAAGAATTACATTAAGTTGTCTAACTTAGCAATGTTGTTGTCAAAGTATAGAATCATGAAAGCATAAGTATGCGTAAATTGATTATGTGTATATTATATATGCGACTAGGTGATCGTGTAGTTGTATGTGTCATACAAAATTATGTATGAAATGAATGTGATGTTATTAATATGGTCTACTATATCAACATGAATGCTTGTTCAAAGGATAGAAGTTATATGCTAGAAGGTTGACTTTCTGAAAGTCAACCGAGGAATTATAGTATGGTTAGGCATTTTGACACAAGCATAAGAATCAAGAGATCATGGAATGTGTGTTAGACCAATTATGTGTTATGTGTGATAATGAATTTGGATTTCGAAGACATTGAATAATGTGGTTGACAAATCATGTCATATGCATGTTAGTGAAAGTCAATGTTGATAAGAGTTGGTAAATATGTGTTAATTTGAATGGGCATGAATACTAACATTATTATGGCATGACGACATGAAAGAATTGGAACCACACAAGCATGGACCAAGCATGGAAGGATAACGGGTCAAGATGAGGCAAGGAAGCGGTTACGAGCACGGATGCACAAGCTAAGTGACTCCCGACTCACTTCTTAGTATACATAAGAATTTTATTGTTTATGAATGAGGGGAAATTATGTATGTTATAAAATAAATGAAGGTATTAAGAGAAGTAATGATCTAGATAGTCGAAGATAGTTTGTGGGACCAAACAGGTCGAATAAATAAGAATAAGTGAGGAATCGGTAATAAAATTTGTATTGATCAAGGACCTGGGTAAGGGTTCTTACGCTAATATGTAAGGAATTGTTTTACGGATGTTTAGGAACAAGTTTCAAGTGAAACGGATGCAAAACGAACAAGTTATGCGAGTTTTAGTATTAAATTGGTGAGCTGAACTGGGCATCACCGTAGCTTACGGTGCCACCGTAAGCTACGGTGGGAGCTGGGTTTCCTTTTTCTGCCGTAAGGCAGTTTAGAAATACCGTAAAGCTTTTGGGGCCACCGTAAGCTACGGTAGCCACCGTAGCTTACGGTGGAGGTCAGATGCAAATGCAAAGTTTGTGGATTTCTTTGTTTTTCCTTCGAATTCGGATCCCGTGGACACATTCCAAGCCTCATTAAGTCCTTATAATGTTCCTCAACCCTACTGAAAGGCTCCGTAAGTTACGGGTGAGTTCGGAACTCATTCTTAAGATCCGAAACATATCTGAAGGATATTTTAAAAGCGTTTATGACGTGTGAGTAAGATCGGGATGTGTGAGCGAGTATGCGGGGAAATGAATTAAGTATGTGAGTAGGTATGTTTGTATGTAGTAATGTATGTATGCATGTGTGTAGGTATGTATGTACGTAGTTATGTATGTAATGCATACGTGGTTTCAATAATGTATGTATGTATGTATGTATGTATGTGAGTAGGTATGTTTGTATGTAGTAATGTATGTAGGTATGTGTGTAGGTATGTATATACGTAGTTATGCATGTAATGCATACGTGGTTTCAACACACTTAAGTATTGACGTTATTGATAGTGTGCCTCGAGAATGAAATGTGGTGCAGGTACTCCATCGAGGTTTCGCTAAGGACCAGACACCCGGATGGAATGACTAAATCTAGAAAGATAACGGGATGGAAAGAATATGTGGATAGAACGTATCGAGACTACATGATTAAGAATTTGTTTGTATATAATGTATGCTAATGTTGCGAATGTATGTGGTGGGTGAAGGTTGTCTGAATCACAGATTATCATCAGAAGGAGTAGCGATCAAAGACCGAGTTACAAGATGGATTGTACGGAAATGCTTGTGTATGTAAATTGATACACATAAGTTATGTATTTATTTTGTAATGAGTACGGAAGATGCATATATTGTAAAAGAGTTATTTATAATGAACTTTCAAGTAAGTCAAAACGTTTATAATGAAAGAAATTTTATGGTACGTATTTCCGCTGCGTATTTTCAGTTATAACGTGTTAGGGCGTTACATAAAGGTATATATACAAGGCAAAACCCGGACTTTCAAGACAAACTAGAAAGCCCGGACAAAACATACTACACAAAGCTCAGACCTTTTGACCTAGACAAAACTCAGACAAAAGGCTACACAAACAAAACTCTGACCTTTGTGTCCTATACAAAACTCAGACAAAGGCCATCCTAAAACTTGGACAAAATGTCCTAGGATAAACTTGGGACTAACTTTCACTAGTTGTACAATAAAGACCCTATAGAATGGGAGACATGCACTTATCACCTAAAGTGCATTAACAAACTCCCCCATGATCAGTGCATGGTCTTCATTAGTCTTGAGATCTTCATACTTTCTTCGAGAAGCTGCTTCCTTCCCAGACCTTGTTCTTCACACAGAACTGAACCACCTTGAATGAACTGGTCAGCTAGAACACGATCTTCTTCATTGTATTTTAGAGGCAGGCACCAAAGCTTCTTCAGATGTGCTTCCCTTAAGTTGGCAAGCCAAATTAGATCCAGCACTTTAGCAATCTCAACCGTCACTTTCTTTTCAGAAATCACTGCTTCCCCAGTCTTGAGATGCACGATCCAGACGCACACAGCTTCTCCAAATCTTCCATCTTGTGATGAACGATCCAGATGCACACAGCTTCTCCAAATCTTCCATCTTGAGATGAACGATCCAGACCTGAAACACTTAACCCCGGATTAAGAAACTTGACCCCGGAGACATCGGCCCAAACCTGGATCCCAAAAATAAATTCCAATACCCCAGAATAAACAATTAAAATATTAAACAACCAACATTTAATAACTTATTTAAACAATTTTCACAACCCTAGAGTATTCTTAATAAGATAACTCGCACATAGAAACAAGAAAGCAAAATCTTTTTGTGGTTTTTCAGTTTGAACTAAATTAAATAGGTTAAACCTAAGAACATATTTACACTAATTATCTTTTTGTGAAATCGGAGCAAAGGAATCATATCGGCTTTACTTGTCAGTATCCGACACAAAAACCATAGCATTTAGCTTTAATCTTTTAGAATAATATTGACAGTTCAAGACGTTCAACGGTATTGTGGTCCACTTAAGTTTTAGCACGCTTTCGAACACTATTTTCGAGATATGGAATTAAGTGTATTAAAAGCTGACAGTAACTATGTTTACCCACCTCAGAATATACTCCCGTATCAAGGTATGCACAGGGATCATCTTACTGGTGAGTATACCATTTATCATCTGTTTTTGACGTATAAGTAAATGTGAGATACTCACTTATTTGGAATTGAAAACAAGTCCTTTGTGATAGAATCACTTATTGAGGAGGAACTTGAATTTCAGATGCAAAGGGCACAGGAGCAAGTCCGTGAACAGGTTAGTACCATCGTACAGACAAAGAGACGAACTTGACTCCCGCATGATTTTGTGGGACATGTGATTGTTTATCACTTATTTGGGTCGAATGCATCATGTATTAAGGATATTTACACGTATGTATGGTATCATGGAAGATCTAGACTTGCGTCCCCGTTATTTTCGGTAAAAGAAACAACCATGATACCCAGATGATAAACAGCATAAAGACCACGTATCTCAGAAACTCGGCAATCTATCAAACGAAATTACGGTACCAAGACCATATATCCGAGAGATGTGCCACACAAGTTACGCAGTTCATTATGTTTATATACCAAAGACAAGTTCTTATTTACGCGTAAAACCTACCGAAGCAACGTATAATGAAGCTGTCACAGTTAACGGTTAATTTTATGTATATAGCCATAGTCTGCATTAGATAAGACTAACCGATGTACTATCATTTCCCTTATATCTCAACACGACTTCATTTTAAATTTTTCAAATGTTTTTGTATTTTTCTGAAATTTATCCTACAACTAAGTAAAATATTTTTAGCGTTTTTCAATTTTTTGAAAGCGGTAAGAACTGTACAGAAAATATAAAATAAAGTTTCTATGCGAGTTTTGAAAGCATTTTACTCTGGGTTGATCATGCCAATCATTCGGACCAGATTTTCAAATCTAGCCCGATCGAATGTTTTCGTAAACAGGTCGGCAAGATTATCCAAGGTGTCTACCCTAACCACTTCTATTAAACCCTTCTCAGCACAGTCGCGGATAAAATGATGCCTAACATCTATGTGCTTAGTGCGTGAGTGATTAACTGGATTGTTTGTTATGGAAATGGCAGAGTTGTTATCGACAGGGATAGGAGTTCGAGTAAAATTCAAACCATAGTCCCTCATTTGCTGCAGAATCCACAAAACCTGAGCACAACAACTTGAAGCAGCAATGTACTCGGCCTCGCACGTGGATAGAGAAACGGCAACCTGATTTTTGCATTGCCAAGAGACAAGACGATTCCCAAGAAGTTGTGTGCTGCCAGAGGTTGACTTTCTGTTCATCCGGCACCCTCCGAAATCTGCGTCAGCATACGCCATCAAATCCAGACCACCTTCAGCTGGATACCACAATCCAAGCTTAGGCGTCCCTTTAAGATATCTGAAAATACGCTTGACTGCTTTCAAGTGAGACTCCTAGGGAGTTGATTGGTACCTGGCACACAAACAAACAGAGAACATAATATCTGGTCGTGAAGCAATAAGATACATCAATGAACCTATCATTGCTCGATATAGAGTCAGATCCACTTCAGGATCTTTCACATCATCGGGTGAAAGCTTGAGATTTGTTGGGAGAGGCGTGTCATAAGGTAAGCTATCTTCCAATCCAAATCTTCTAAGAATCTCGTGGACATACTTTGTCTTATGCACGTACATCCCGGTTTTTCCTTGACTTACTTGAAGACCTAAAAAGAAGGATAACTCGCCCATCGCGCTCATTTCAAACTTTGACTTCATCACCGCTTCGAACTCACGACACAATTCTTCATTTGAAGAACCAAAAATTATGTCATCAACGTAAATTTGCACGATCAGAAAATCTCCCCCTTTCTTCAAAATGAACAGTGTGGAGTCAATCGCACCACGCGAGAACCCATGCTCCAATAGATGCTTTGACAACGTCTCGTACCATGCTTGAGGGGGTTGATGGAGATCGTAGAGAGCCTTGTCCAACAAATAGACCTTGTTGTCTAACCCTGGAGCTTCGAAACCCGGTGGTTGGGACACATACACAATTTCAAGAAATTTCCCGTAAAGGAGGGCGCTTTTCACATCCAACTGATAGACTTTGATATGCATGTGTGCAGCAAAGGCTAGAAACAAACGAATAGCTTCCAGTCTTGCCACCGGTGCATAAACTTCAGTATATCAATCCCTTCCTCCTGATTGAAGCCTTGAACAACCAACCGTGCTTTGTTTCTCACAACGACACCCTTATCGTCTTTCTTGCACTTGAAAACCCATTTCGTGTTGATTGCATGTTGGCCTTTTGGAAGATCGACCAAATTCCACACCTTTAACTTGTCGAACTGAGCTAACTCTTCTTGCATCGCCTCACACCAAGAATTATCCTTCAGAGCCATTTGATAGTTCTTCGGCTCTATCTAAGAGATAAAACATTCATGCAGGCTAAGATTGTAGATTTCTTCTTTCTTGATAGCAGAAAACAGACATTGCATCTCTGAAATACTTCTTCGTGTTTGCACTCCCGCGTTTGGGTTCCAAATAATATTATCAACAGGATGATGAATATTTGTTCTTGGAACTGGGATTGCCGGAGCTTGAAGATTGTTTCCCAAATTCGATTGAATCTCCCCCTCAGCATTTGCATTACTACTAGAAGCTTCACCATTACCAGAAGACGCATCAACATTTGGATATGCTGAAAAGTCAACGTATAGATCTCCACTTGTAGTTTGAGCAGCTGCATTGGGGATCTGGTCAGCAACAACATCATTTACGGTCGAAGAATCAGCGACTGGAACATTCGAAGACACATTAGTAGGAATACTTGCTCTCCAGCTCGCATCCACTTCATCTTTGTTCACAAGATGTGCGTATACAACCTCCGAATCTTCTTCTGAAACATCAGGAAGATCAAATGAATCAAATAATTTATCATAATCATAACCGCTTTTGGGACCAAATTCGGACGGTGGAGGATCAAAACTCAATGGAGTTATATCAAACACGATCTCCACTGTTCGCTTCTTGATGTTATAAACGCGTTTGTTTGGAGTTCCATTGGCATAACCCAAAAAGAACCCAAATTCACCAACTTCCCTCATTTTATGAGTATCTTTGGTGCGTTTGATAACACACTTAATCCCAAAAGGTTGAAAACCAGATAGGTTCGGTTTCCTGTTTTCAAGCAATTCATAACACGTTTTATCTTCTCTTTTGACAGTAAGCACATGATTTAACACATAACATGCAGTGTTTACCGCCTCGGCCCAGAAGAAAATTGGCAATTTTGATTCAGAAAGCATAGTGCGGGCCGCCTCAATTAGGGTACGATTCTTCCGTTCTGCAACTCCGTTTTGTTGAGGAACATATGGAGCGCTGAACTGATGAATTATTTCCATTTCCCGACATAACTCATCCATATAATGATTTTTAAACTCAGTGCCGTTGTCACTTCGGATTTTCTTAATAGGGAGTGAATAATTTTTCTCAAGTTGTTTGAATAAATCTCTTAAAATACTAGCAGTTTGATCCTTAGTTTTTAAGAAAAATACCCATGAATAACGTGAGAAATCGTCAGTGACAACTAAGCAATAAGACATTCCACCAATGCTAGCAACATGGATCGGGCCGAAAAGATCCATGTGAAGCAACTCAAGTGGTTTTTGAATTGAGGTAACTGTTTTCGGTTTATGAGGCTTTCGTTTGATTTTTCCTTTTTCACATGATTCACATTTGTTGTGCATATTGAAACTACGTAAAGGAACCCCCAACACCAAGTTGGTCAAAACAAATAAGGAATGAAATTGGGACAATTAGGAGCAAATAACAAACATGAGGGACTAAGATTTCCAAATTTGGATATGGAATTAATTAAAACAAAAACCTCACACACACTAGGTGTGTGTGTGCGTGAGTTCGACCAGGAGGAAGAAGGAAAGGGTGAAAGCCCTAGTTCCCAAGAAAGATTCAAATTGACAAGGAAATTAGGCTCAAATCCGATGCATGAACTCGTTTTCTTGAGGATCTAGCCCTAGCAAACATGTGGTAAGTTGTAATTTATGATTTGATGATCTTGCTATGAAGTGGGTTATGATCAATCCATGAATTTGTATGAAATTGATCATGTAGATGTGTTAGAATCACAATATAGACCATGAACTATGCAAGATTCTAAGTAATTTGATGATTCTGGATGAAACCCACTTGTAGTAGTGAAAATGATGATATGGATAATCATGCATGTTCAATAAGATTGATGTATGATGTTGTATGTAATGAGTAATTGTTAGTTAATTTGGGTATAGTATGAAAATTACATGATTTTAATGGAATTTGATGATCTTGATATGAACTAGTAATATTATGCATAAAATACTTGTACTATGTGCATAGGACGTAGTATGCACTCCAAGTGTATGATGAAATGCCTAAGTGAAGTTAGGATGTGAGATTTTAGGAAGTGGCTTGACATATATGAATGACGTATGATAATGATGTAACTAGTAGTATATTAACTTAAAGAATGTGCTTTAGATGGAACTAGTACAAGAATTCGGGTTGAATGTATGTGATGGTCAAGATTATGCATTAGAGGCTTTTACATTGTGCTTGAACGAGCGATGCTCGCCATGTGATTGTATTAATCACTTAACTGCGATCAAGAAGTGAATGTGTATTAAATGTATAACATATGACCATATTAGAAAAGGATGATGTTAAGAATTACATTAAGTTGTCTAACTTAGCAATGTTGTTGTCAAAGTATAGAATCATGAAAGCATAAGTATGCGTAAATTGATTATGTGTATATTATATATGCGACTAGGTGATCGTGTAGTTGTATGTGTCATACAAAATTATGTATGAAATGAATGTGATGTTATTAATATGGTCTACTATATCAACATGAATGCTTGTTCAAAGGATAGAAGTTATATGCTAGAAGGTTGACTTTCTGAAAGTCAACCGAGGAATTATAGTATGGTTAGGCATTTTGACACAAGCATAAGAATCAAGAGATCATGGAATGTGTGTTAGACCAATTATGTGTTATGTGTGATAATGAATTTGGATTTCGAAGATATTGAATAATGTGGTTGACAAATCATGTCATATGCATGTTAGTGAAAGTCAATGTTGATAAGAGTTGGTAAATATGTGTTAATTTGAATGGGCATGAATACTAACATTATTATGGCATGACGACATGAAAGAATTGGAACCACACAAGCATGGACCAAGCATGGAAGGATAACGGGTCAAGATGAGGCAAGGAAGCGGTTACGAGCACGGATGCACAAGCTAAGTGACTCCCGACTCACTTCTTAGTATACATAAGAATTTTATTGTTTATGAATGAGGGGAAATTATGTATGTTATAAAATAAATGAAGGTATTAAGAGAAGTAATGATCTAGATAGTCGAAGATAGTTTGTGGGACCAAACAGGTCGAATAAATAAGAATAAGTGAGGAATCGGTAATAAAATTTGTATTGATCAAGGACCTGGGTAAGGGTTCTTACGCTAATATGTAAGGAATTGTTTTACGGATGTTTAGGAACAAGTTTCAAGTGAAACGGATGCAAAACGAACAAGTTATGCGAGTTTTAGTATTAAATTGGTGAGCTGAACTGGGCATCACCGTAGCTTACGGTGCCACCGTAAGCTACGGTGGGAGCTGGGTTTCCTTTTTCTGCCGTAAGGCAGTTTAGAAATACCGTAAAGCTTTTGGGGCCACCGTAAGCTACGGTAGCCACCGTAGCTTACGGTGGAGGTCAGATGCAAATGCAAAGTTTGTGGATTTCTTTGTTTTTCCTTCGAATTCGGATCCCGTGGACACATTCCAAGCCTCATTAAGTCCTTATAATGTTCCTCAACCCTACTGAAAGGCTCCGTAAGTTACGGGTGAGTTCGGAACTCATTCTTAAGATCCGAAACATATCTGAAGGATATTTTAAAAGCGTTTATGACGTGTGAGTAAGATCGGGATGTGTGAGCGAGTATGCGGGGAAATGAATTAAGTATGTGAGTAGGTATGTTTGTATGTAGTAATGTATGTATGCATGTGTGTAGGTATGTATGTACGTAGTTATGTATGTAATGCATACGTGGTTTCAATAATGTATGTATGTATGTATGTATGTATGTGAGTAGGTATGTTTGTATGTAGTAATGTATGTAGGTATGTGTGTAGGTATGTATATACGTAGTTATGCATGTAATGCATACGTGGTTTCAACACACTTAAGTATTGACGTTATTGATAGTGTGCCTCGAGAATGAAATGTGGTGCAGGTACTCCATCGAGGTTTCGCTAAGGACCAGACACCCGGATGGAATGACTAAATCTAGAAAGATAACGGGATGGAAAGAATATGTGGATAGAACGTATCGAGACTACATGATTAAGAATTTGTTTGTATATAATGTATGCTAATGTTGCGAATGTATGTGGTGGGTGAAGGTTGTCTGAATCACAGATTATCATCAGAAGGAGTAGCGATCAAAGACCGAGTTACAAGATGGATTGTACGGAAATGCTTGTGTATGTAAATTGATACACATAAGTTATGTATTTATTTTGTAATGAGTACGGAAGATGCATATATTGTAAAAGAGTTATTTATAATGAACTTTCAAGTAAGTCAAAACGTTTATAATGAAAGAAATTTTATGGTACGTATTTCCGCTGCGTATTTTCAGTTATAACGTGTTAGGGCGTTACATAAAGGTATATATACAAGGCAAAACCCGGACTTTCAAGACAAACTAGAAAGCCCGGACAAAACATACTACACAAAGCTCAGACCTTTTGACCTAGACAAAACTCAGACAAAAGGCTACACAAACAAAACTCTGACCTTTGTGTCCTATACAAAACTCAGACAAAGGCCATCCTAAAACTTGGACAAAATGTCCTAGGATAAACTTGGGACTAACTTTCACTAGTTGTACAATAAAGACCCTATAGAATGGGAGACATGCACTTATCACCTAAAGTGCATTAACAAACTCCCCCATGATCAGTGCATGGTCTTCATTAGTCTTGAGATCTTCATACTTTCTTCGAGAAGCTGCTTCCTTCCCAGACCTTGTTCTTCACACAGAACTGAACCACCTTGAATGAACTGGTCAGCTAGAACACGATCTTCTTCATTGTATTTTAGAGGCAGGCACCAAAGCTTCTTCAGATGTGCTTCCCTTAAGTTGGCAAGCCAAATTAGATCCAGCACTTTAGCAATCTCAACCGTCACTTTCTTTTCAGAAATCACTGCTTCCCCAGTCTTGAGATGCACGATCCAGACGCACACAGCTTCTCCAAATCTTCCATCTTGTGATGAACGATCCAGATGCACACAGCTTCTCCAAATCTTCCATCTTGAGATGAACGATCCAGACCTGAAACACTTAACCCCGGATTAAGAAACTTGACCCCGGAGACATCGGCCCAAACCTGGATCCCAAAAATAAATTCCAATACCCCAGAATAAACAATTAAAATATTAAACAACCAACATTTAATAACTTATTTAAACAATTTTCACAACCCTAGAGTATTCTTAATAAGATAACTCGCACATAGAAACAAGAAAGCAAAATCTTTTTGTGGTTTTTCAGTTTGAACTAAATTAAATAGGTTAAACCTAAGAACATATTTACACTAATTATCTTTTTGTGAAATCGGAGCAAAGGAATCATATCGGCTTTACTTGTCAGTATCCGACACAAAAACCATAGCATTTAGCTTTAATCTTTTAGAATAATATTGACAGTTCAAGACGTTCAACGGTATTGTGGTCCACTTAAGTTTTAGCACGCTTTCGAACACTATTTTCGAGATATGGAATTAAGTGTATTAAAAGCTGACAGTAACTATGTTTACCCACCTCAGAATATACTCCCGTATCAAGGTATGCACAGGGATCATCTTACTGGTGAGTATACCATTTATCATCTGTTTTTGACGTATAAGTAAATGTGAGATACTCACTTATTTGGAATTGAAAACAAGTCCTTTGTGATAGAATCACTTATTGAGGAGGAACTTGAATTTCAGATGCAAAGGGCACAGGAGCAAGTCCGTGAACAGGTTAGTACCATCGTACAGACAAAGAGACGAACTTGACTCCCGCATGATTTTGTGGGACATGTGATTGTTTATCACTTATTTGGGTCGAATGCATCATGTATTAAGGATATTTACACGTATGTATGGTATCATGGAAGATCTAGACTTGCGTCCCCGTTATTTTCGGTAAAAGAAACAACCATGATACCCAGATGATAAACAGCATAAAGACCACGTATCTCAGAAACTCGGCAATCTATCAAACGAAATTACGGTACCAAGACCATATATCCGAGAGATGTGCCACACAAGTTACGCAGTTCATTATGTTTATATACCAAAGACAAGTTCTTATTTACGCGTAAAACCTACCGAAGCAACGTATAATGAAGCTGTCACAGTTAACGGTTAATTTTATGTATATAGCCATAGTCTGCATTAGATAAGACTAACCGATGTACTATCATTTCCCTTATATCTCAACACGACTTCATTTTAAATTTTTCAAATGTTTTTGTATTTTTCTGAAATTTATCCTACAACTAAGTAAAATATTTTTAGCGTTTTTCAATTTTTTGAAAGCGGTAAGAACTGTACAGAAAATATAAAATAAAGTTTCTATGCGAGTTTTGAAAGCATTTTACTCTGGGTTGATCATGCCAATCATTCGGACCAGATTTTCAAATCTAGCCCGATCGAATGTTTTCGTAAACAGGTCGGCAAGATTATCCAAGGTGTCTACCCTAACCACTTCTATTAAACCCTTCTCAGCACAGTCGCGGATAAAATGATGCCTAACATCTATGTGCTTAGTGCGTGAGTGATTAACTGGATTGTTTGTTATGGAAATGGCAGAGTTGTTATCGACAGGGATAGGAGTTCGAGTAAAATTCAAACCATAGTCCCTCATTTGCTGCTGAATCCACAAAACCTGAGCACAACAACTTGAAGCAGCAATGTACTCGGCCTCGCACGTGGATAGAGAAACGGCAACCTGATTTTTGCATTGCCAAGAGACAAGACGATTCCCAAGAAGTTGTGTGCTGCCAGAGGTTGACTTTCTGTTCATCCGGCACCCTCCGAAATCTGCGTCAGCATACGCCATCAAATCCAGACCACCTTCAGCTGGATACCACAATCCAAGCTTAGGCGTCCCTTTAAGATATCTGAAAATACGCTTGACTGCTTTCAAGTGAGACTCCTAGGGAGTTGATTGGTACCTGGCACACAAACAAACAGAGAACATAATATCTGGTCGTGAAGCAGTAAGATACATCAATGAACCTATCATTGCTCGATATAGAGTCAGATCCACTTCAGGATCTTTCACATCATCGGGTGAAAGCTTGAGATTTGTTGGGAGAGGCGTGTCATAAGGTAAGCTATCTTCCAATCCAAATCTTCTAAGAATCTCGTGGACATACTTTGTCTTATGCACGTACATCCCGGTTTTTCCTTGACTTACTTGAAGACCTAAAAAGAAGGATAACTCGCCCATCGCGCTCATTTCAAACTTTGACTTCATCACCGCTTCGAACTCACGACACAATTCTTCATTTGAAGAACCAAAAATTATGTCATCAACGTAAATTTGCACGATCAGAAAATCTCCCCCTTTCTTCAAAATGAACAGTGTGGAGTCAATCGCACCACGCGAGAACCCATGCTCCAATAGATGCTTTGACAACGTCTCGTACCATGCTTGAGGGGGTTGATGGAGATCGTAGAGAGCCTTGTCCAACAAATAGACCTTGTTGTCTAACCCTGGAGCTTCGAAACCCGGTGGTTGGGACACATACACAATTTCAAGAAATTTCCCGTAAAGGAGGGCGCTTTTCACATCCAACTGATAGACTTTGATATGCATGTGTGCAGCAAAGGCTAGAAACAAACGAATAGCTTCCAGTCTTGCCACCGGTGCATAAACTTCAGTATATCAATCCCTTCCTCCTGATTGAAGCCTTGAACAACCAACCGTGCTTTGTTTCTCACAACGACACCCTTATCGTCTTTCTTGCACTTGAAAACCCATTTCGTGTTGATTGCATGTTGGCCTTTTGGAAGATCGACCAAATTCCACACCTTTAACTTGTCGAACTGAGCTAACTCTTCTTGCATCGCCTCACACCAAGAATTATCCTTCAGAGCCATTTGATAGTTCTTCGGCTCTATCTAAGAGATAAAACATTCATGCAGGCTAAGATTGTAGATTTCTTCTTTCTTGATAGCAGAAAACAGACATTGCATCTCTGAAATACTTCTTCGTGTTTGCACTCCCGCGTTTGGGTTCCAAATAATATTATCAACAGGATGATGAATATTTGTTCTTGGAACTGGGATTGCCGGAGCTTGAAGATTGTTTCCCAAATTCGATTGAATCTCCCCCTCAGCATTTGCATTACTACTAGAAGCTTCACCATTACCAGAAGACGCATCAACATTTGGATATGCTGAAAAGTCAACGTATAGATCTCCACTTGTAGTTTGAGCAGCTGCATTGGGGATCTGGTCAGCAACAACATCATTTACGGTCGAAGAATCAGCGACTGGAACATTCGAAGACACATTAGTAGGAATACTTGCTCTCCAGCTCGCATCCACTTCATCTTTGTTCACAAGATGTGCGTATACAACCTCCGAATCTTCTTCTGAAACATCAGGAAGATCAAATGAATCAAATAATTTATCATAATCATAACCGCTTTTGGGACCAAATTCGGACGGTGGAGGATCAAAACTCAAAGGAGTTATATCAAACACGATCTCCACTGTTCGCTTCTTGATGTTATAAACGCGTTTGTTTGGAGTTCCATTGGCATAACCCAAAAAGAACCCAAATTCACCAACTTCCCTCATTTTATGAGTATCTTTGGTGCGTTTGATAACACACTTAATCCCAAAAGGTTGAAAACCAGATAGGTTCGGTTTCCTGTTTTCAAGCAATTCATAACACGTTTTATCTTCTCTTTTGACAGTAAGCACATGATTTAACACATAACATGCAGTGTTTACCGCCTCGGCCCAGAAGAAAATTGGCAATTTTGATTCAGAAAGCATAGTGCGGGCCGCCTCAATTAGGGTACGATTCTTCCGTTCTGCAACTCCGTTTTGTTGAGGAACATATGGAGCGCTGAACTGATGAATTATTTCCATTTCCCGACATAACTCATCCATATAATGATTTTTAAACTCAGTGCCGTTGTCACTTCGGATTTTCTTAATAGGGAGTGAATAATTTTTCTCAAGTTGTTTGAATAAATCTCTTAAAATACTAGCAGTTTGATCCTTAGTTTTTAAGAAAAATACCCATGAATAACGTGAGAAATCGTCAGTGACAACTAAGCAATAAGACATTCCACCAATGCTAGCAACATGGATCGGGCCGAAAAGATCCATGTGAAGCAACTCAAGTGGTTTTTGAATTGAGGTAACTGTTTTCGGTTTATGAGGCTTTCGTTTGATTTTTCCTTTTTCACATGATTCACATTTGTTGTGCATATTGAAACTACGTAAAGGAACCCCCAACACCAAGTTGTTTTTCACTAAGTGGTTCATTTTTCGCAGATGCACGTGCCCCATTCTCCTATGCCAGAGATACGATTGATCTTCAGTCGCCTTTGAGAGTAGACAAGTCACTGGAGCAGACGAGTTAACCAACGGGCGCATGTCCATGACATATGTGTTATTCACCCTTGGAGCCCTCATAACGATCCAATCTTCAGGAACAACAAATCCCGGATGTAAGACGAAGCAAGCTTTATCAGTGAAAAGCATCGTGTACTTGTTATCACAGATTTGAGAAACCGACATCAAGTTATGCTTTAGTTCTTCAACGTAGTTCACTTTATGCAGCGTGATTTTTCCATTTGACACAGAGCCTTCACCGGTGATTTATCCACCCTTTTCACCGGCAAAGTTCACATAACCACCACGAATTTGTTTAAAATTGTTCAATAACTCTTTATTTCCTGTCATGTGTCTGGAACAGCCACTATCGATATACCAAATATAGATAGCCCTCTTCAGCTGCTCCTACACTCCCCAACAAAAATTTAGTTAGAGTGTGGGACCCAAGCCATGATGGTCTTGGGTCGTCCTGATTCATCAACATAAGAAAACTCTTTGAAATAAGCATCATCGCCTCTGTGTCCACCATTTCCATTTCGAAAATTGTTGGAATGAGTCCCTGCAAATCGTGGATTATACGGAGTGGACGATCTGTTGGTATAACCAGAGTTTCCATACCCTCGGCTTCCATAGTTTTGGTAATTGTAATTTTGATTCCTGGGAGGCTCAAAATGCCTACCAAATCTAGGAGCATCTTCGTGTCTTGAGAATGATCGTGGATGATTATCCGAATGCTGTCTTTGATTTGGAAATCGGGGGCGGGGGGGTGACGTATTTCGGTCATTCATGAATCTGTTCTGTGCATGAGGTCTAACATAGTTGTTGTTCGGACCTCCAGAACGTTTGTCATTCTCAATTCCTTGAAAGGTGACATGATTTTGTCGTCTGTGAGGGGTTTTCTCACGAGTATCATGTCTTTGAGATGTATTTTCTGATCTGTCCCCACGGTTAATAACAATGGGTTTCTCCTCTTGATCCTGATTTTGATTTGATTTAACATTTGGTTTAACAATTGGTTTTACTTCTTGTTTAATCACCTTGTTTTTCTTAACCTTCTGATTTTTACCATTTTTCTTTTCAACAATAACTGCTTCATTTTGTGGCTTTTCAACAAAAGGTTTCTTTTGATCAGGATCAACAAGAGATTTACCCCTGTCATCTGGACAGCCTGCTGCTAAGTGTCCTTTCCCACGACACTTGTAGCATTTGTGAATTTTCGCGGCATTCTTTGGACGTTCCTCATGGTCGGTCGAAGATGATGAGGCGTTGGTAGAGTTTTTCAGAATTTGGTTCACGAACTGAGAGTTGGAAACAGTTTCGATCTTTATTTCTTCTTTGTCAAAATCTTCCCCTTTAACAAACTCAGTTTTAGGGATATTTTTCAAAGCCTTTTTAGATTTCCCACGTGACTTTGGTTTTGACTTCTCATTTTGAACTTGATTAAACATTTCCAAAATCTTATGGCTTATCAAAGTTTCAATGTTTTCAAGATTCACATCATTTTTCTTTGAAACTCCACTCATCTTCGACTGATCTGAGTCAGTAACTTCATCTGGCTCAGATTTTGACTCACTTTGCGGTTCAACCGTCAGAGGAGTCGTTGGAACAAAATTTGCCAATTCAGGATCAATGCTTGGCATCTATGTATAATTATGGTTTACCGGTGGAAGCATTTTCTTATAACCGATGCCGAACATTTCTTCCTCGGAATCTTTGAGACGTTGGCTTTTAATACAGAAATTCATTACTTCAGATGAATCCCCGAACTTTTCAATTTTTCGTTGCAAGTCTAAAATCAGATTATCTTTTTCCAAAATGATTTTGTTCTTTTCCAAAACACAATTTTGATTCAATTCAAGTTCAGATTTTAATTCCTGATTTTTAATATTTCCCTGAGCCACAAGTCTCTCAAATTCAGAGATATCATTTTTCAGTGCTTTTATCTTAATTCGGTGTTCTTTATCCGAAATAGACAAAACAGCAATGAGTTCTCTGGATTTTTCTAAGTCTGCAATTAAGTTTGTGTTATGAAGTGCATATCTATCAATCTTAGTCACAAACTCAACACATCTAGCACATCGCTTATCTACAGAAGATGATTTTACCTCAATGCCAACCATGAATGCACAAGCCTCGTTTTCAACGGAGTTTTCTTCCAACCTTTTAGCTTCTGCATCCGCAAACTGCTGCATTTCGGCTGTGGAGATGTTGAATTCAAAGCGTTCTCCCTTTTCTCCATCTTCTGTCTTGTTTGACTTTTCAACAGTCTCTTCAATCGAGGAATCTTCACTCTCAGCAACATTCCCGGAATCCAACTCTTCCCCTAAAACCTCAGATACAACCGCAAGTTCCCCAATGCTAGTCTCTTCAACAACCTCTTCACACACTTCTTCGTTCACAATTTCAGCTATAAATGCTTGTGACACAATTGCTCTTGAGATGTCTTCCAAAGCACAACCCCAGTCATAAGGCTCAGTCACACTCTGTAGAGGTTGAGCCACCATAGCATTGTTTGTCGAAGGTGTAAGGTTTTCAGACCTACTTGAGCGAGCACTTGAGTTAGAGGTAGCAGCAGTTGATGCATTGTCATGAGGTCTTGAATTATTTCCTCGAGAGTTGTTTTCTCTATCAGATCTTTCCATTTTCGGCGTTCGACAATCACGTGCGAAATGCCCGTAGATACCACAGTTGTAACATTTTACTTTGGACATGTCGACTCCCATTCGAGTCTTTGTCTGACCTCCTATGAACTTCCTACCCATCTTCAACAGAAACTTCTTCGCTCTTCGGACTAACAGTGCCATATTGAGTTGTAGATCAAGTTCTTCCATTTCGTCTTGATCTATCTGATCAAAGTCCTCATCGAGACTTGATGGTTCAACGAGCTTTCCGAGACAGAAGTTCTCGTAGGCAGTCATGAAGGACGCCAACAGACTCATATTTTCTTCAATCATCTTCAAACAGCTTGCATCTATCTTAGGAATGTTCAAACTTGTTCCTTGAGATTTTTGAGCTCCACTAGAAGAGTACATCCCTTGATTGGAATTGGTTGTTCCACTTGGACTAACATTGTTGCTTATAAAGGCGTGTTCACTTGTAGAACCTTCATTCTCCGAATACAAAGCAACACCGACTCCACTGTTACCACCCTTCTCCATTGGTTTCGAAGCCTTATATAACTGAGGATCTTGGAGCTTCTCGAAATCAGATGCTTGATCTTCCATATTCCAAGCATAACCCTTCAGTTTTTGAACAGCTTCTTCCAATGAGAGCTCCTCATAGAGAACACCCTCTCTAATCAATGCGGTATACATATTCCATTCTCTGGGAAGACAATTTAGAAACTTCTCAACCTTCTCAAATTCAGTGTAGATACCCTCCTGACTTCTATCAAGTTCGCTTAACAGATGATAAAATCGGTTCACAGTGTCATCAAATGATTCATTCTTTAACGCTTTAAACACAACGAATTGAGTCTTCAACCGTTCGAGTCGTCGTTTCTTGTAAATTGCATTTCCTTCATATCGCTCGATCATGCTATCCCACAACTCCTTCGAGCTATTTCTCTTACGGAACGTATGAAGTATAGATTGTGACATTGCCATCGTTATCATTGACATAGCTTTCTCTTCACAATCAAAGAATCTCTTCTGGTCGTCAGTGAGTGCCAAATACGTATCAATCGTCAACATACGTACTGGAGTAGCTCCACATCCTTTAATGATACACAACCATATTTTGATGTGTTTTGCTCGTACATATCTTTCGAATCGCTCCTTCCACTCAAGAAAATCAAGCTCGTTTATCAACAAAGGAGGTTTGTCGTTACTCCCTACCTCAGCATTGTGCTTGAGGTTTTGCACCATTGCAGTCAGATTGTTGTTTGCCATTTCAGAAAACAACAGTGGGCTTCCAAGCAAGAATTGTGTCACAGAAGACCTTTTCTAAATCCAAACTCGGAGAGAAAACACGGAGTGAAATGTCTGAGCTTTAATCAGAGTGTGAAACCCGGATCACAAAACCTGAAATAAAACACAAACAAAACAGACTCGGACACTACACTGTTAGGAATTTAAACTCAGACCACCTAAAGGTTACACTTCGGACACAGTGAACTTTGGGCTAAAATTCGGACTTAACTAAACTCAGACTCAATAAAATTCGGATACTAAACAAAAAGGGAAACAACTCTAAAAATTCGGATCTATAAAATAACTAAAAGTCGGACACTTAAGCTAAAACTAATTAACTCGGACAAACTAAAACTTCGGACTAAGGAGGGACTATGAAAGTCGGACTAACCAAAAAAAAAACTCGGAACTAGTGACAACAATAAACTATCTAAAAAAATTGGACTCTACCTAATATTATAAACTAAAGAATTCGGACTAAACTATTAATAAACAAAAATCGGAACTTTAGAGGATAAGGAAAATAAGACTATGGACCTACCTAAAACTCAGACCTAAAATAAAAAACTCAGACTAACCTAAGACATAAAAACTCGGACCTACTCACTAACAGAACAAAACTCGGACACAATTGTCAAAAAGAACTCTGACTATAACCTAATAAACCTAATAAACCTCAGACTATCACTTAAAAGTTGGGCTCACAAGGAGACAAAATTTAGACCTAAAAGTTGGACTCAATAGGAGACAAACAATCTGACCTATCTAAATGACGGACTCCTAATATATTCTATAAAGTTTGGACCTACCTAACTATTAATATTATAAAATTTCGAACAATAAAAGAGAACTTTGGACTCTTCTAATAAACTAATAAAAATCGGACTACTAGACTCACTTCAAAGAACTCGGACTCAACTATAAAAATAGTTAAAAATTCGGACAACTCACACCTTTTTTTTTTTAACTCGGACTCAACTAGGTCATAGGTCGGACTACTCTACTCAACTTAATACACGGACTCAACTTATTACTATAAAACTCTTATAAAAATCTTAACTTAGAAGACTTGGACTCCTAAATAAAATCTATAATATTCGGACCTACTAAAAGTCGGACTAATAAAAGAGATTAAAACTCAGACTACTATGATATAGCTAAAAAAACTCTGACTCAAATTGAAACAAGAAAAACTCGGACTGGGACAATGAAACTCAGACAACAAAACAATTAAAAAGTCGGACTTACTAACACACTAAGGTTAAAATTCGGACAAAATAAAGGTCGGACTGAATGATTTGAAACTCAGACAAGTCTCAAAACTCAGAAGAAACCAATCTCCGGACTATCTCCCCAATGTGACTAAACACTGGTTCAACAATACCCCGGAGACACAAACACAGAATGTAAACTACGGACAAGGCTTCCAAAGATCAAACTCAGAATCTTTTTCACCTTCAAAACTCTGTAGAAACGAGAACCAAAAAAACCCTGTAAAACCCAGATGAAGAATAACACTAGAAACCACTAAACTACTCAAAATCCATCATCAAATCACTAGATATGAATGAAGAATCATGAATAAAACACAAAAACTCACTAAACACTCACTAAACCCTATCAAAGTATGAACTATTCTCACCAAAACCTTCAAACTAAGAACACCTACAGTAGTATGAGCACACTGCTCTGATGCCACTTGATAGGCCTCCAAATCCAAGATCTCACTCAGCTAAAGCAACCAACAGGTGTGCGGAATCCACCTGATGATCAACCACTGCAGATGAAACACTAGAATGCAAGGATTTGAGAGAGAAATCAAGAATACACTGAGTATTCTTGATGAAGATGAATGGCGTTACTCACACAAAGCAGCCGCCAGACAAAACACAATGATTAGGGTTAGGTGCACATAATTTCACACAGAATCGCCACCTTGTCTATTCCACATAAAGGTATATATACAAGGCAAAACCCGGACTTTCAAGACAAACTAGAAAGCCCGGACAAAACATACTACACAAAGCTCAGACCTTTTGACCTAGACAAAACTCAGACAAAAGGCTACACAAACAAAACTCTGACCTTTGTGTCCTATACAAAACTTAGACAAAGGCCATCCTAAAACTTGGACAAAATGTCCTAGGATAAACTTGGGACTAACTTTCACTAGTTGTACAATAAAGACCCTATAGAATGGGAGACATGCACTTATCACCTAAAGTGCATTAACAAGACACACGATGTAAACAAATAAAAGTAAACTTTACTCAAGTATTAACAAATCAAAATCAAACTATATTTACAATTGTAGAGAAAAATTAAAATATAAATTGAATAATTCATAACGACAACAGTTACACAAACAATAGTGATGAACAACTTTCTGTTCTTAAGAGAACTCTACCACAAAAGAAACCATATAATTACAACAATTTTTTTTTACACAGATAGATAGATAGATAAAAATTATTTATACAAATTACACATACATTACGAAACCTTTTATGTTGTCATTTAAAATAATTAATAATTTCTACGAGCACAATATTGGATGAAAAATAATTTACCTTGTGATAATTTGATCCAACTCCAAAAACAAATCGTGCTGATAACGTGTTTTGTAACAACTAGCCTACTAACATTATAGAGATAAGAAAGAGAGATTGGGGAGATGCATATATCTTATTGATGTGTAAAATAGATTTAATATGCCTCTATTTATAGGCTTACAAGAATGGGGGTTAAATATATGGAGAGTCACAAGTAAAGTGGATAGTCACACAATTAATAATAATAATTCATACCAGTGAACAGATTGTGATACAATAAGGCCACCATTAAAATGAAAAAGAAGTAAATTATAAAAAAGTTTCGAATAATAAAAAGAAATGAAAGTTGAAGGACTTTGAAGTTTGAAGGCTTATTGGCATGAAACTATAAATGAGGGTAAGCGTTGAAACGAGTTGCCAGAAAAAATATATTAGGACATTATTTTGGTTGATCAAATTAGAATGATTCTTTCTTATTGGTACACCAATCGTCTTCAATGGTTGTAGTTCATCCTTCACAATAGACATAACATAGTTCTATGCTATAGTTTGCACAAAATGTGAGGTGTGTAATACAATGATTGAAAGATGTAAAATGAATTGCCATGTATTGAAAAAAATCTACACAAAATTCATGTATAACAAAATGTGTAATAACCATTACACAAAATGATCATAATACTCTTCCTGGTACACATAGAGACAAATGTACCCTTGTCTAACATGCCTATTTAAGCGTAACGGGCATAACAATGTGAAACTTGGACCTAAGAGTGTCAAAATGAGTGGATGACAACCATTTTGTCAAAGTACCAACTAACCAAGAACAAGTGTAGGCATGTTGAGAGTCCACGCTAAAACCATATATTGAATAAATATAGATTTATCAAAAGGTGTTTCATGCATTGATGAAAGAATAGATTTACTGCTAAATACGTGGCACAAAGATTGTGATAGCAAAGAGTAGGTGGACATAAGATAGGAAGCTAAAGCTCATGTGAAACATACATAATCTAGCGAATTTCCACTACCGTGTGACCCAACCGATAAGGTTGAGTCCAAGAATTTGTAGTAACAGGTAGTGGATCAACGATTCAAGGCATCGAACCTAGTTCACATCAAAATAAGCAAACCATGTGAGATATAACCTCTAAGGTACAACAAAATACTATTGACTACACCATCCGTAGGCAAATCAGGACAATATGCTATAAAGCGCTGACAGTGTTCTAAGATAGTAATGGATCCTCCAAAGGAATAATAGAATACCAGAAAGTTTTGGACAAAGGAAATATAAACAAGGGTAGATAAAGGTTGGCAGTAAGTAAGCCAGTTTAATGTGTAATTGATGTGTGTAAAATGCAACATATAAATTACATCAAATGGGGCATAAAACTAACCCCTTTTTAAGTACTAATGTTGGAAAAAGAGTGTTTTTGTCTTCCTTTTGTATTTTCAGGATTAAATGAGCTCAAATTAACAAAAAGAAGCAAAAAGACAGCTAAATCTAACATAAATACAATAAAAGGAACACAAGTGGATTGCCCGACCCCTCGACAGCATCCTACCAAGCAAAAAATTTGTATGTTTTTTTATTTTTTTTTATTTTTTAGTTAGTTTTCTAGTTTTCTCATTTAGATGTAGTTTTCTCGTGATTCTCTCCCTTAATATTTAAACCTAAAGAATATTTAAAATTAAAAAAAAACGTATCTATAATTATGGCTTATCACTTATCAATCAGAAATATATAAATAATATTTAAACCCAAAGGATATTAACTAAATTATAGAAAAAAAAGGGTGGAAAACAATTCTAAGGATGCATAGTAATACGACATGTGTCCCATATAGATTTATTTTATTATATAGTATAGACATATTTATATACCAGCAATTAGGGTCGGACCTAGAGTACAAGTAACCAAGCCTTTAGTCTAGGACCTTCAAAAAATTAGGATCCCTACTTAAAAGAAAATTAATATGTTAACTATTAATATTAGTGGAAACTTATTGTCTTAGAGTTGTTTGGTTCCTTATACAAGCAAACAAGTGTCTATTATAGTCGTATTAGATTTTTGCTTGGTTTCAAACACATACATATGAGTATATTTTATGACAATTAAAAACGGAAAATAAGGGCCTCAAAATTGCATTTCGCCTTGAGTCTACAAAAAGGTTAGGACGGTCCTACCAGCAAGATCAAACTAGAAATACTATAGTACTAGTTTAATCATTCATACAGAGGTGTCTCTTAAAATTCACATAACCTATTCGAACTCGAAAAATATCAAATATAAAATTTGCCACCTTTTCCATTTTTAATAAAAATATATATACAGTTATAGAAGAAGGTAGAGTCATCAAGTTTCAATAGAGAAAGCACGAAACTTCTCATATCTTCTTCCTTTCTCTTTTAATTTCTAATCTTTATTTATTCCACCAACAATTAGTTAAAAGGCATCCTAACCTTCTTTATATTCACCGCCACCATCACTACCACCATCTTCACCACATACCACCACCATTTACCACCATAAACACACACATACAACAATGGCAATGCGTCGTTTAATCCTCAACAACCTCACTCACTCTCAAAGATTACCTTTGCAAACACAAGCATGCACCTCTCAACTCCTCCACCGTTTCTCAACCACCACCAACCACCATGAAAACCCCGAAACCAAAGAGGTTTCCGTCTCCGATTCCGCCAAGAAACCGCGGTCCGTTTCCCCTCGCAGGCGCCGCCGGAGGTCACTATGGTCGTCTGAAAACAATAATCAGAACCTACCTCCTTCTCTCTCAGGTTAAATAACTCTTAATCACCATCAATATGTCTCTATTGATATATTTCATATTTGTTGTAGTCATTTAGATGAAATTGTTAGTGCTAAAATGTCCATAACTTGATTTTAGGTTTTTTGACTTTGGTTAGTTGGGTAACATAATAATAAAAAATATAAAAAAAATGTTATAAAAATACGTGAATTCGAATTAAAATTGTCGTTACAAATTTACATTAGTTTACAACTTTACTTTTGTTTAGGTGTAAAATTTACTAATCAGTTTTTCTACACTTTTCATTCTTATATTTTTCTTCGTTTACAACTTTTACACACTATTTTTCATTGTAGCCTCAACGCTTTTGCACTTTTAACTTCGGTCTCTTATATTTTTAACCTTCTACAATTTTTTGTTTTACGTTTCAGTCTAAATTTTTTGAGTTAACACGTTGCAATGCGCGTGTGTGGTTCAACGTTTTTTACTTTTTTATTTCGGTTTTATGACCCGTCGCAATGCACGAATTCTGTTAGTTATTATCTTCTATTTTTTACGTTTTGTTCTAAGTTTTGCGAGCTACATGCTACAACGTTTGTACTTGGTTTAACGTTTTTACATCTACTTTTTATTCGGTGTAATGGTACAACCTTAAAAAGCCGGTTTTGTATACTACTGCATAACAAAAGTACAATTCGCCAATATATATGCAATTTTCAGGTCACAAGGTCACATAATAAAAAGATAAAAACAAATTCGTTATAAAAATACGTCGTATTATTATTAGAAAATGCATAGTAACAATACAATTTGTAAATATCTTTGTAATTGTTCTCAAACTTATATTCCAGTTTTTGAAACTAGGTATTATATATTATAGAGAAACATTTTAAAGCAACCACAAACTCAATTGATATCATTTTGTAAATTTTAAATTAAATTTTTAATGACGCAGTCAAAGAAAAATTTCATGGGTGTTAGGTTTCACCCGAACTATATATGCTTGGCAGCCCCCCTTGTAATTATTCTCAAGGGCATAGCTTTGTGGGAGTGGGAGTGGGAGTGTGAGTGGGCGGCCGACTCTCCGAACTTTTCGCTCGTTAGTGGAGAGTATGTAGTTTTCATATAGAAATTTTTGGGTATATACGTTTTTGACCCCCCGATTTTATATAAATATTTGGTATATACGTTTTCGACAATCTTAAGCTTCGCCACTGATTATTCTGATATAAAGATTTCTTGACACTAGGATTAGGGAATGCGATCGTGGAAGCGGCTACAAACATGAACAAATTACTCGAAAACTTATCACCATCGCGTCTAATAAGGCGATTCAAAGAGAAAGACGAAAGCTACACCATCAAGTTTCAGATGCCCGGGTTGTCAAAAGATGATGTGAAGATCACAGTTGAAGATGGGATGATGTTCATTCGAGGCGAGCATAAGGACGAGGAAGAAGGTTCTGATGACGATGAATTTTGGTCGGCTGCCACCTACGGGTACTATAACACTAGTCTCATGCTGCCGGAAGATGCGAAAGTGGAGGAGATTAAGGCGGAGATGAAGGATGGAGTGTTGCATGTTCTTATACCAAAAGATGAAACCAAGAAGAAGCAAATTAAGGAGGTTCATGTTGGTTAGTTTTTATAAAAGTGTGTGATGTCTCATGGATGTGTTATCAAATTGAAAGTTTAATAAAATGTTGCGACTTAAAAGTGAGAAATGTGGAAAGGAGAATAAGTTAAGGGACACAAGTTATATTTTTGTGTATTTTAACAATATAAACCATCCTAAATTGGTTAATTATGATGGTTGTCTTTCTCATAGTTATTGTAACAGGATGAGATTCTAGAGTGAATATTGATATATTTGTGAACAGAGTGAACAAATTCTGATCATTGATTTACATCATTAAATTGTAAAATACACTATTGTTTTTTTTTTTTCATTATCAAATCATGTCTATTGATTTACACTTGTGTATACATTTGTGTATTGATAATCAAGGGCTATGATTAGTTCACTAGTGTTCACTATCAAGAGGGTTATTCACAAATAAACCTAACCCTATTGTAACATCTCATAAAAGAGTTGTATGGTTTTTATATCAAATGAAAAGGAAATTACAATTCACATTTGTATATTTTCTCTTTAGTGAAGATTAAGTTTGTTTTTTTATAGAAACGCTTTTTTAGTTTCGTTGATCAAATAGTTTTAATTTGCAACGTAGAGGAGAATGAAGAAGAAGAAAAAAGATGATATCTCAAGAACAAAAACATTTATATTTTCTTCAAGAACCAACTTTTTGTAGACTTTGTAGTTGCTTTTCTTTTGGTTTGCACAAATTTCCGTCATAACTTCAGGAGACTCATATTGGAATTGAGCCTTGATATTCTTTTCCTGACACATTGTTGGACTTCTCTTTTGGGCTCAAGCAAATATGCGAATCTTGAATTTTTGGCACGTGATTAGCAAACTTGAGTTTCAAGAGTCAATTTACAAGACCAGAATTATTTTGGTTGACTTATATTGTTGGGTAGTAGTAAATAACGTTTGTGTTTAGCGGCGGTTTAAAGCGCATGAAGAGAATCGTACGAAGTTGTGATGGGTCTGTTTTGTATATCGAAACGTACATGTGCACATAGGTAATTTTAAAAGGTTAAATAATCAAATGTTAAAACCCAAGCTTAGAGTTTGTAAAAAAAAATTAAGAAACATCAAAAAGAAAAAAAAAAGAAGAAAGAAAAAATTCAAATACTAAAATTAAACTCAAAATTGTTTTTTTTTTTTTTTTTTAATATATTGACTTTGTAGAGACGGTGTTGGCTTTAATAGTTCAATAGTTGAACTCGAAAGTGGGAGGGGAGAATTTTTATTTAACACTAGAATATGATTATAGAACATGGTCGTCAGATGCTGTAAAAACCCTACGGAAAACTAGATACTCCCTCACAAGGGTCGGTCCTGAGAATTTTTGTACCATGTTTGAGCTCGAAAAAACGTGCCCTCGGGCCTTAACGAAATAAATAATTTAAACTTGTTTTTCATACAATCGAGAACTGTTGACAAAAATATAGCATTTGATAAACAATGCAGTTAACAAAATACTCTCCTGCTATACGACGTTTCAATATCCACAGGGCACTAGTTGGGGACCAACATGGACTAATTGTTTTTTATTAGTTTTTAAAATTATTTGGGTATTGGGCTCACTAATCTAATCCCAATGGGCTAACTAATATAAAACCAATGATTTTTTTTTGTAAGTAGGCCTATGTTATGTTAGTATTTGTTTGTCTATACGCTATTAAATTCTTTTTTTTACATATATAATATCGGACCTTTTTTTTAAATTACGTGCCCTACGAAATCACGGGCCCTGACCAGTGGTCCTTCAAGCCCACCTCCAGGGCCGGCCCTGTCCCCCACCCTTTATTATTACACAATATCTCTAATATTGAAATCAACCCATTTATCTCACGTAAATTTAGATCTAGATTTTATCCATAGATAGATCTAGATCTACCACTTTATATGATACTATTATAATCCTTTTCCATTCTTTTGACCCATTTTGTTTTTCTATGCTTCCAGAATTGAGTTAAAGGCCAAGTTAATCAGTAGCTTCATCCAAGCAAGCATGTTCCACCATATGGATCTCGCCATGGGCACAACTAGACCTCGTAAACGGGTTGGGCCGGGTTATGGGTCAAAACGGGTCAACTAAAAAACGGGATGTTTTGGTTCCGTCAAAACGGGTTCGGGTCAGAACGGGTTTCAGGTCGGTTAAAATTTTTTTTTACAACACAACAATTATGTTTTGCATTTATTCAAGTGCAAAATACCAAATGTTCATATGATAGTTCGAGACTTACAATTACAATACTAAGTTTTGCATTTATTACATACATTTCTTTATAGATACAGACATATGTGTAACTGTGTTTGTTTTTGTATTATGAAGTGAGAGAAGGTGAAAACCAAAGCGTACAGTTGTATCCTGTGTGCGTATGTATGTATGTATGTATGTATGTATGTATGTATGTATGTATGTATGTACGTACGTACGTACGTACGTACGTATGTATGTATGTACGTACGTACGTACGTACGTACGTACGTATGTATGTATGTATGTATGTATGTATGTACGTACTTATGTATGTATGTATGTATGCATGCATGCATGCATGGATGTATGTATGTATGTATGCATGCATGCGTGCGTGCGTGCATGCATGCATGCGTGCGTGCATGCATGCATGCATGCATGCATGCATGCATGCATGTATGTATGTATGTATGTATATGCAAAACATAATTGTTCGGGTCGAAACGGTTCGCGTTGAAACGGTTTGATTCGAAATGGTACTGGTCGAAACGGTACTGATCGAAACGGTACGGGTCGAAACGGTACGCGTCGAAACGGTTCGTGTCGAAACGGTTTGCGTCGAAAACGGTACACATCGAAACGGTACTGGTTGAAACGGTACGGATTGGTTCGCGTCGAAATGGTTTGTGTCGAAACGGTTCGCGTCGAAATGGTTCGATTCGAAACGGTACTGGTCGAAACGGTACGGGTCGAAACGGTACGGGTCGAAACGGGATTCGAAACGGTACTGGTCAAAACGGTATGGATCGAAACGGTTCGCGTCGAAACGTGTACGCGTCGAAACGGTACGCATCGAAATGGTTCGTGTCGAAACGGTACGGGTCGAAACGGTACGAAACTCGTCCCGACCCAAAACCTCCCTCGTTTCTTTAAGACACTAACCCACATCGACCCATTTCTTTAATGTAGTCGACCCGCTTATACCCGAAAATAACAAGATGGAATTTCAAGTGACCCATTTAGTTAAAATATCTTACCCAAACCAACCCATATAATTTTAAAAGTAACCCAAGGCACAATAGGTTCTGGATCTCCATTCCTCGCTTCCTTAGCTATGTCGACGTCTTCACCGCAATTTTTCCTAGGCAAGCTCTCTAGCATAGATAATTGAACTTCGACGAAGCCCACCGATTCCATAAAGGCCACTGGATATCCTGATCAGAGATTGACGCCTTTTTTTGAAAGACCAACGAATCTTTCAAATGGGCTACTGGCGAAATTCACCATATCGGGATACACTCGCCCTCCAAACCGGGGAAAACCCTCACCTAGGGCCGAAGCCCGTGAACACTCACTCGGCACGACAGTGCGGTGAAGTAAAACCCACTCAGTTCAAGGATCGAACTAGTGATCGCCGCCTACTCGCCTAGTCTCCCATCATCACCAGGTGCCGCAGAAATTAAATGCTGAGGGCAGAAATTGAACCTGGGTCACTTGGAACACCAGATCTCTCCTTTACCACTCCACCACTAGCTCATTGGCCATAGATTGACGCCTTAGTTATCTGATCTCATAAACTCGCTACTGAGATACTCTCCTTGCCTTCGGCCATCTATACCCCATCTATCTGAACCTGTTTTAAACTTGAAATCATAAAGAAATTTTATCCATCTGAACCTGTTTTAAACTTGAAATCATAAAGAAATTTTAAACGGTTTGTCCACTGGACCCATTCGATGTCACAATTTGGAGCCCGAGCCCACTCCCATCTCCATTGGTTCTCGTTTTTAAGTTTCATAACACAATCGACACTTTTATCTTTTTTTGTGTTTTGCTAGTGCATACAGATCTTGGAATTGCTCCTTTAATGGTTTTTCTCCGACCCACTTATCCGTCTAAACGCTGAAATCCCATCCTGTACCAACTTCGGCCACCAAGTTCTCTCTTATTTTTATGCCAAGTTCTTTCTATTCTATGTTGAGATGATATTCTTCCATGTATCTGCAAACAAGTTATTAAAGAGGAAATTTTTTTGTTACCCGTTTACTTTCGTTGATTGATGAAACTACTCTTGCCAAAAATGTTTGAGGATCCTCTTTGAATTTCCATCCTTGTGAGCCAAATTTACACTTCGCGGGTAACCTATACCGATACCCCCGAACCTTTTGGGGTTTGCCAATTTGCTCCAAGCGATCCAATGAATTTTATTTCTCCTGTCCTTTCTTCCCCACACAAAGTCCCTCCTGATGGCTTCGAGTGATTTAATTATTTGTTTGGGTGACAAATAGAAAGAAAAGTAATAGTTTGGTAGAGCCCGCAATACAGCTTTGGCTAGGACTATCCTTCCCTCGAAAGATAAACACTTCGCCTTCCATGTCGATAGTTTGGCATTGGATTTTTCAATCACAGGCTTCCCATATTTCACTGAGGTTATACATCTGAAGATGTGGTCAGGAAGGAGAGGTATGGTTGAAACACAGTTGTTTGGCCCGTACATTGGCAATAAGATATCGGATGCTCAACAGAAGAAAAAACCAAGACGCAAGTAGTGATTGATTTGCAAGACAACATAAACCTAGGGGGATATTGTAAGGGCATAGTTTAATAGGTTTACGCTTGTCTAGTTTAGCTTGGTAGTGGGTTGGTTAATTAAGGAGTTTTGGGCTTGAATAGATACTCATGATAGTGTGCGGTTTGGGCTTGGCCCAGTTTGTAATTAGGTCACTCTATGTAACTATAAATAGGGTGTACCTATAACGTTTAGGGTTGTTGATTGTTATTGCTTTGAATCGATTTGTACTAGACAACTCTTAAACTTGTGTGCAAGTTTAATACAATCGACTTTCTTGTTCATCACTCTCATTAGTTTTCCGCACTCTTGATCGTGGTTGTGATATCCTAACGAAGATTTCTGGACTTACACTTGCGGATTAGCCTTGTGTTTCTTTATTGGCATTATCTGTTGGACTCAAAGGTAGTGTATTTCCAAATGAAATTGACTCAACTATTAAATAATATTAAGATGTAACGCGCCATAAATAACATGTTTCAATAGCCATTTATTTTTATTTATAGGAGGGGGCGGAGTATGGATATTTTTATTGAAGGAGCATGGATTTAATCACATGTTATGGGGGGTGGATTACCCACAAACATCTCATATTCAGTAGCAGTGTGCAAAAAAATCCACAATATCCGAAATTCCGAATCCGAAATATCCGACCGAATTTCGAATTTGGATCGGATACCAGCATTGAATTTTTTTCAGATATGGATATTTCGAATACCTGATATCCGAAATATTAAAATATTTTTTTTAATATTTATTATAAGTAAATGTATATGCCCTTCACTAGAAACCCTACTCAATTTTCACCTATTTTGCCTTCGGTTTCACCCTCCCATATGCACTACCCTTCCCACTTCTTCAATCCCACGGGTGACGCAACCTCCGGCTGACAACCTCCGACTGGCGAGTCCAACCGGCAACCTGCAAGCATAATCCTTCACTGATCGCCGCAACTTATCATTGTAGGACCGTGTTTCGGGACCAAAACCGTGATTAGTGTGAGATTAGTTCAAGACGGGAGAGATTAGAGATGGATAAACAAAATTTCTTTGTATTAATCGGTAATAAAAAGATACAAATCAGCCGGATTACAAGATAACCGAACTAATACCAAAGGAGTATACATCCGGGGAGAGACCAAGTGGTGATCTCTCTCCCAAACCAAACAACTCACTGTGAACTCTCTTAAATGAGCTCACTCACTCTAACTCTCTAACTTGGCAAATGAACAAGGGGTTGGTATTTATATCCACACCCACTTGTTTAGCAAACACACATGGTCAAACACAAAACCCTCTCGTTTGACCACTTCAAACGAGCGGGTCAATACACATTTATTTGACTGTTTCACTAACTATTACAAATTCAGCATAAAATAAATCTAATCTATTCGACAAGCATCGGACACAATATCTGCATCAACAAATTCCCCCTTGTCCGTTGCTGTCGAATGCTGAAAATGCAACTGCAATCGATCTTCAGTCAAGTATTTATCTTCTCTGTGTAAACAAATTCCCCCTTGACCGATGATCCAGGTAAGTAGTATCTTGACGCTCCTTGTATAATAGTTCCCCCTCTTAGTACGAGTGTCCGTGTTGGGTGTTGTGCAATTTCTCCAAAAGGCTCAATTGACTGATCTTCCGCTGATCTTCCAATACTCCAACCGACATTTGATAAGGGTTCCATTCTTTAAAAAGTGCATCAAGTCTTGATCTGTCATAAGACAAACTCTACCACCTTGTGATTGCGTTTAGAAATTTACCGAAGAAATTCAACATATGAAAATTTTTATTCCCCCATTTCTTTGGTAAGATCTCTAAACCTTAAACCTTAACAGATTCTCTCCACTTCAAAGAAACTGTCCTTAATTTCACAGAACAAATTCTCTCCACTGAGTAGAATTTATATTCAAATGTTCACCAATTCCCTCCACTGAGCGGAACTCTCATCAATCTTCACTGAATGTTCTCGGTTTTTTGAAAAATCACGAAAATGACTTTCTTCTTTGCATATTCTAGTTGAATAAGAACGTCCCCTAGTACCCCTTAGGATCTGACTTATATCCCTCCAAAGACTTTGTGTGACACCCCAGGAAAACCAGGAAAACCATACAACTTAACTAGCTTCCTCAGAGAGTACTTACCAAATTTCGGGACGAAATTTCTTTCAACTTGGGGATAATGTGACAACTCGTAATTTATAACCCTTCATTGTATCTCGATGTAACATGCTTGAACGTTATGTGTTTATATATTAGCAAATGAAAGTTGTGAATTATCTTGATGTGCTATGTGCTGATAATATGTACGTATAAGGTGTAGTTATGTAGATGTGGGTATGTAACAAGCCGAGACCATGAACCCAACTTGAGACCACTTGGTCTCGAGTGAACAATGTAACTGTTGGGCCGGATGGGCCATGCTCCTCTTCACCCCACTCGAAAACCCACTAGGGTGAACCAACTTAGGGCTAGTATATAACCCATGCTCCTAGCCAACCTTTCCATTTTTGGGCAACCCACACACACTCTCCTTTACACTCTCTCTCTCTCTCTCACTTCATCCACACTCTCTCTCACTCAAACCCTAGCAACACCACCCTTTCCTCTTGTCTCGGATCAAGGATAGCAAACCAAGCTCTCGGATTCAACCGGAAGCACTAAGACCCTCGGATCAAGCTCGAAATCGTCACCCGGAAGTTGGTTCATTTATTCTTCATACCCTCATCATCTAGCCGGTTAGTACCTTGTAGTTGTTTGGTTAGATATGATAAGTTATGAATGAGTATTTTGCTTAATGGATGGTTGATTGGTTATGAATGTTTAAAAATGAAGTGTAAACCATGATGTGCCGATAATTCCTTGCCATGATGATGTACAACTTGAACAATGTGTCCCGTACGATTTAGCTTGATTACTAGATGATGTGATAGGTGATATAGAAATGCATATGTGTTATGAATAATATGCGAGATCGTTATGACAATCAAGAATGTGTATGTGTGCTTTGGAACCGAGGAATGTATGCTAGTTATTAGGAACCAAAGTTGATGCATAAATGGGGTGCTGATTAGATATCATATGCTAGTATGCATTTGTTTTGAATATGTTTGTTGAATATGATAAAAACCTTAATGATGAACAACATGAATATGATATGAATGTGCCTTGAATATTTGAAAAACTGGTTGTTTGATCCATTTTAATTAATTGTTAGACAAATAAACATGTTTGTGAACCCTCATTGGATAGTACACCAAATCATGAAATCGAAATTCCATTGGCTAGTATAAATGCTGGCAATCAGCAGGTGTGCCAGTCGAGACCCCCGGTCTCGACTCGAGACCGTTAAGCCATAACTCGAGACTGCAGTGTTTGCGACTCGAGACCTCAGAGGTTGCGACTCATGCTTGACAACTCGAGACCAACCATCCACAACCCGAGACCACTAGGTTGCGACTCGAGACCGCATAGTCTCGAGTCGAGACCGCTTAGTCTCGATCAGGATGTTCGACTAGGTTATTGGGCCGCATTAATGTTTGGACTGCATGACTTCCTGTTACTGTTTATCTGGACTAAGTGCTACTGATTTAACTGTTCGAGTATTAGGGCAGGTCCAATAAACTTGTATGTTTTGTATGCTATGTATTAGATACGTGTACCATATACGTGATTACTTGCACCCAAACCTGACCTATGCTGGTAACCATATTAGGACGTGGTAACCAACATACTTAACCAAGTAAACTAAACTGCCGAGCAACCCAAGGTGAGTTCACACCCTCTACAAAGCATGGGATTCCCAGGGGTTGGGAATGGGGTTAAGGAACTTGGATTCCCCGTCCTTTATTGGGTACGACAGTGCTGGTTCAGGAATATAATTCCTCGTCCTCTTGGACAGATAACTTTCACTAGACCAAAACTCTATCACGAAGTCCCTCCTTTTTATATCGACTTAATCGTCGGGCCAATGGCGAGCGGGTCATTAGTTAGATAGCGCTATTTAGGTTTGACAAACCTCACACCGTGCCGCAGAGGACGGGCGTGAACTAATGGATCTGGGCACGTCAATGATGATAGACATTGATAGTTCGGGGCACATAAACATGACTACAGTCAGCAGTCGATATGTAACGAGTCTAGTACCAAACATGGGGTAGCCCCCACGGCCGTAGAGCCAGATAATAAACATGGGGTAGCCCCCACGGCTGGATAGCCAGAGTAATTGGGTTAAACAAATCACGTTTTCAACTATGGGGTAACCCCCACGACAGGATGCAAGATAAAGGAAACTGTTTTCAGGACAACTTAAAACAAACACCCAACTGTGAACTCGCTCAACATTATTGTTGACTCGTTACTACATGCTTTGCAGGTCAATAGGTACTTAGCTGGAGCTTGCATGGAAGAGAGTCGTTGTGGGACATGGACAGCTGTGTGTCATGTTAAACTTTGAAACAATTAAACTTATGTTTTGGTTTTAAACATTATGCTTCCGCTTGCAACTTAAACTATGTTTTGTTTGGACACCAATTGTATTAGTTGGATTTTATAATCACTTACATGCTTGTTCAATATGATTGGTGGTTGGATCCTGGTCAGTCACGCCTCCAAGCGGTGGTATTCTGCAGGTGGATTTTGGGGGTGTGACAGATTGGTATCAGAGCCATTGGTTATAGAGAACTTGGTTTTAATAAAGGAAAAACGTTTTTGTTAAAACCAGACTATAACCTGTACAGTGCTCGACGGTCCACAACGACGCTTCACTCCACATGCAAGGCTCGACATTCTAGGTGATATGGTTTATGTTCTGTTACCTACTTGTTAGATTTCATATAACTATGCTCATGGTGTGCTTAGTAAACGTAGCAACTATAGTATGAGAACACATGTGTGCTTACTCTCTTCCGTCATCGCACTTTCACGAACCTCTCTCACTCATGTTTCCCTCTTATATGAAGATCATGAGTGGACGCGTTAACATGACTCAAGCCCAGTTGACGGCTCTGATTAACGAACGAGTTGCTGCGGCACTTGCAGCTGCACACGCAGGAGGTATATCTTGCAGTCCGAACTCATTCTAGGATCTTTAGATCCTACTCTCGTGAACCAACCTTTGTGTTAAACTCTGTCCTTTCTTTCACCCACAACAGGTCAACATGCTCAGCCACCGGTGTGCACCTTTAAAACTTTTATCGACTGCCGACCCACTACTTTTAGCGGCACAGAAGGAGCTGTAGGTCTCCTCCACTGGTTTGAGAAGCTCGAGTCAGTTTTCGAAATGTGTGAATGCCCTGAGGCGCGCAGGGTGAAGTATGCTACCGGTACTCTCGAGGGTTTAGCTCTCACATGGTGGAATGCTCAGGTCCAAATGCTGGGTTGGTTGCTGCTAACGCCACCCCATGGAACAATTTTAAAGAAACGATCAAGGAGGAATACTGCAGTCGTGACGACATTCATAAGCTGGAAGTCGAGCTCTACAACCTCAAGATGACGGGGTTAGAAATTAAGGCGTATACTAAGAGATCGAATGAGCTTGCATTATTGTGTCCTACTATGGTGGACCCTCCAATTAAGCGTATTGAACTCTTTCTCAAGCGCTTAGTGCCAGAAATCCAAAGTCATGTGACTTCAGCAAACCTCGCCACTATCCAGCAGGTTGTTCAGTTGGCTCACCGTCTCACTGATCAGGCGGTGGAGCAGAACAGGTTACCTAAGCGTATAAGTGCTACAGCTACTTCGGATGCTCCTAGTGACAACAAGAGAAAATGGGATGGAGCTTCAAGCAAAGGTTCAACTTCTGTGCAATCTCAGTCTCAGCAGAGAAAGACTGATGACTACAAGAGCCCCAGTCAGCAATCATCTGGTGGTCAAAGTCATGGTGGGTACAAGGGGAATCACCCCAACTGCAATCGCTGCAACCTACACCACAGCGGGCCATGCACCAGGGGTAACTGCCATCGGTGCAACAAGCCAGGTCACGCCTCCAAGGACTGCAGAAGCTTGTACCCCGCAAACCAGAATCGTCAACAACAAGCCCCTCAGAACCAGCGACAGCAACAGCAGCAGCAAGGTAACAACAAAGGGTGCTTTTAGTGTGGAGCTGAAGGCCATTTCAAGAAAGATTGCCCCCAACTGAATAGGAACCAGAACAACAACAACAACAATAATCAGGGGAATGGTAACAATGGGAACAACAACAACAACAACAATGGAGCCAGGGGCGGGTGTTCGTGCTTGGTCAAGGTGAAGCAAGGAATGACCCCAATGTTGTGACGGGTAAGTTCCTTCTCGACGACTTTTATGTTACAGTATTATTTGATTCGGGTGCCGATACTAGCTACGTGTCACTAGAAGTTAGTCAAATGCTTAAGCGTATTCCAACACCTTTGAATAACAAGCACATCGTAGAGCTAGCCAATGGTAAGAGTTTAGAGACCGCACACGTAGTCAAGGGTTGTAAACTTATTCTTGCTAACCAGACCTTCTCTATCGACCTCATTCCTATCGTCTTGGGTAGTTTCGACGTTGTCATTGGGATGGATTGGTTATCTCAACACCGAGCAGAGATCCTTTGCAACGAGAAGATTGTTCGTATTCCTGGTTCCGGTGATGAACCTCTCATGATTCGTGGCGACAAGAGGGGTGCTGTCGAGAGCATCATCTCTTTCCTTAAGGCCCAGAAGTGTTTGAGAAAGGGGCACACCGCTATTTTGGCTCTCGTTACAGACACCTCGAAGAAAGAGAAGAAGATAGAAGATTTTCCAATTGTACGCGACTATCCTGAGGTATTTCCTGAGGAATTACCTGGCCTTCCGCCTCATCGCCAGGTTGAGTTTCAGATTGAACTAGCTCCTGGAGCTACGCCTATAGCTCGTGCACCTTATCGTTTAGCTCCATCAGAATTGGAAGAACTCTCTACGCAACTACAAGAACTCTTGGAAAAGGGTTTTATTCGTCCTAGCTCATCGCCCTGGGGAGCTCCAGTGCTATTCGTGAAGAAGAAAGACGGTACCTTCAGAATGTGCATCGACTACCGGGAACTCAACAAGGTGACCGTAAAGAATCGCTATCCTCTTCCACGCATTGACGACTTGTTCGACCAGTTGCAAGGGTCGAGCTACTATTCAAAGATTGATCTGAGATCAGGATATCACCAGCTGAGAGTCCGTGAAGAGGACGTCTCCAAAACAGCCTTTAGAACTCGATATGGCCACTATGAGTTTTTGGTCATGCCTTTTGGGCTAACAAATGCACCTGCGGTCTTCATGGATTTGATCATCCTGATCTATTCGAAGAGTCAGGAGGAACACGAGCAACATCTACGACTTATTTTGGAACTTCTTCGAGCAGAACAGCTATACGCCAAGTTTTCAAAATGCGACTTCTGGCTTCGTGAAGTCCATTTCTTAGGCCATGTGGTGAACAAGGATGGGATTCACGTTGATCCATCCAAGGTAGACTCAATTAAGAACCGGCCTGCACCTCGTACACCAACGGAAATTCGCCAATTCTTGGGTTTGGCAGGTTACTACAGGAGGTTCATTAAGGATTTTTCTAAGATTGCACAGCCTCTCACCTCACCAACGCAGAAAGGCGTTGTTTACCGATGAGGAAATGCACAGGAATTAGAATTTCAGCATTTAAAGGATAGACTTTGCAGCGTACCTATCCTTTCTTTGCCAGAGGGCACGGACGACTTTGTGGTCTACTGCGACGCATCAATTCAGGGTCTTGGTTGTGTACTGATGCAACGAGATAAGGTTATAGCCTACGCCTCACGCCAACTCAAAGTTCATGAAAGAAACTACACTACGCACGACCTAGAGCTGGGAGCTGTTGTTTTTGCACTTAAGATATGGCGACATTACCTGTACGGTACCAAGTGCGCCATCTACACCGACCACAGGAGCCTCGAGCATATCTTCAAACAGAAGGAACTGAATATGCGACAACGACGATGGGTCGAGCTACTAAATGACTACGAGTGCTCGATCAGGTATCACCCGGGCAAGGCCAATGTTGTGGCTGACGCCCTCAGTCAAAAGGACACCGCGCCTAAGAGCGTGCGAGCTTTACAACTCACTATACATTCTAGTCTTCCTTCCCAAATACGAGACGCTCAGGTAGAAGCATTGAAACCAGAAAACGTCAGGGCTGAAGCCCTACGCGGCTCAAGGAAACGATTAGAACAAAAGGAAGACGGTGCATACTACGTAACAGGACGCGTTTGGGTCCCACTCTATGGCAACCTACGAGAGCTTGTGATGGATGAAGCACACAAGTCTCGCTACTCGGTACATCCTGGCTCGGATAAGATGTACCACGATATCAAAACTACGTATTGGTGGCCTAGCATGAAGGCCCACATAGAAACTTACGTCAGCAAGTGTTTGACTTGTGCGAGAGTCAAGACGGAATACCAGAAACCCTCAGGCCTACTCCAAAAACCAGAGATACCACAATGGAAATGGGAGCAAATTTCCATGGATTTCGTTACTGGCCTGCCTAGATCTCAGCGCGGAAATGACACTATATGGGTGATAGTGGATCGACTCACAAAGTCTGCACACTTCTTAGCTATCAAGGAAACGGATAAGTTCTCCACTTTAGCAGACGTATACCTTAAGGAAGTGGTCTCGAGGCACGGGGTGCCCACCTCTAATATCTCGGATTGTGATGCACGTTTTACTTCAGAGCTGTGGCAAGCAATGCACAAATCCTTTGGCTCACGATTAGACATGAGCACAGCGTATCACCCTCAGACGGACGGGCAGTCTGAGCGCACTATTCAAACCTTAGAAGACATGCTTCGTGCATGTGTAATCGACTTTGGCAACAGTTGGGAAAAGCATCTGCCACTTGTGGAATTCTCGTACAATAACAGCTACCACACCAGCATTAAACCTGCTCCGTTTGAGGCATTTGTTGGTGCATTTCATCTGTTGACTTCTTCTTGGATCGAGTCATACACTTAGATTGTTAGATCAGGGTACGAATTATGAGAAAAAACGACTTTGTATAGAGTTTGGATAGGAGATTCGCTTATTGGATCATTTAGATTGTAGGTTCACTCATTCGGCCCATTAGATGATTGGTTCGCTCGAGTGGCTATGTATATGGCTCGCTCGAATGGTCCATTATGTGGTTCGCTCATGAGGTTCCATCTGGTTCGCTTATGTAGTCCTTGTTCACATAAGCGAACCCACATGCCTATAAATAGCTGACCTTAGAGCGAATCTGTATCGGTTTTTGCTGATTCCACGCCAAGGTTCTGCCGGTGTGACGATTGAAGCTGTATTTGACTGTTATATCAATAAAACAGTAGATTAATTGAATTGTGTGCTATTTCTACCTCATTTCTTGTTATTCTGCACCTGAAATCGAGGAGAAAGCCTCTGAACGACTCGTTTGGGTCAGAAATCGATCCTACAATTGGTATCAGAGCCTGGTAGGAGGTTTTCTGAAGTATATAGCTGGAATTCGTCGTTATTTCTTACTTCTACACCGTCTTTTCTTCGTTCGGAAACTTTCATCGGTCAGAATCGTCTCAAAATTTCAAGGATTGTGTGCAACAGTATACAGACAAACCCTGGAAAGTTTGGTGTCAAAATTCGAATTAAAAGTGGGTCAAAAATGTATCCGAAATAGATTCGCTCGAACGAACAACTTCTGGTCCGCTCGAACTGACATTCATTCGGTTCGCTTATTCGGTCCACATTGCACTCGGTCCGCTCGAAAGTCATTAGATCCGCTCGAATTGAACTGGTCCGCTCCAAGGTTTCAAACAGATCCGCTCAAATTACCCGGTCCGCTCCAAACTTTCAAACAGGTCCGCTCGAACAGCACCGGTCCGCTTATTGGTCATTCGGTTCGCTCATCCGGTTCGCTCCAAATTACCTGATCCACTCCAAATTACCTGGTCCGCTCCAATTTCAGCTGGTCCGCTTGATTAATTCACCCGGTTCGCTCTTAAATCATCTGGTCCGCTCGAATTTAATCCGGTTCGCTTATTTGTCACTGAAATTGAAAAACGTGTTTTCAAATCATGGCTGAAGAGTTCTATAATGCGTTCACGACACCCGTTGCCCCTGTAAACGCTGCTGAAGCGTTGTATAATGAGAATGAGACGGGAACTCATCAAAAACCACCGAAACTCATGTACATTGAAGATTTTCAGGGTTGGAAAAACCGATTCGAGAATTGGGTTCAAGCTTACAGATTCGACGCATGGTGTTCATTGCTGAAAGACTATGAGAAACCAAAGAATGAACGCGATTTGGATAAGGGTTTCAATGATTTTACAGAAGCTGACAAGTTGAAATATACAAGTGAGAAGATGATGATTAGCATCCTTCAGCAAGCAGTTAAAGAAGACATCTTTGTCTTACTTTAACATAACGGAACAGCTAGATCTATCTGGGAAGTATTGACTCAGAAATTCAGAGGGAGTGCTGATATGATCAAAAACAAAAAGGCGTTATTGAAAAAATCATTTGATATGTTTACAGCTTTCGATCATGAGACTACGAAACAAACCATTGATAGGTATTGTCATCTAGTATTGGAAATGGGTAGGTTGGATATAAAGAAAGAGGACGATGAGTGGGTCGACAAACTAGCTGAGGTGTTACCACAGCATAAGTGGGGAACATATTTGATGGTTGTGAAACTTATGAGAAAGTCCGAGAGCATGAATTTGGCTCAGTTTATTCAGAAAATCGAAGAGCAGGAGCTGGATATCCAAAAGACAGCTATCATGACAAATCCAAATGCAAAGCAAGATGTTAGTCTGTACTATCGAGGGAACAAGTTTGAGACTACTCCCAGTCAAAGTCCAAAGATTAGTACTGCGTTCAGTGCTGATGGATCTGCAAGTCCAAATGCAAGTACTACAACTCAAAGTGGTGGATCTACTTCATCATTCTCAAGCTTTGATCTAAACAGTAACACACCTAGCCCTCAGAAGCAAAATTCGACAAATCTGCAGTATAATGTGACCTTGAACATTCAGAATGGTCAACATCTTTCTCCTGAGGTGGCAAAGCAACACATGGCATCTCTTGTCGCCATGTTGGAGTCATATGAAAGCTTGATAGCAGGAAGAATTGGTAATCCGATGTTCACAAAAGCAGATTACGACCAAATCGATGCAGAAGAGCTAGAGCTGATGGATGTGAAGTGGTGCTTAGCTAGTGCCTGCAAGAGAGCTGAAAAATTTCAACAGATTACTGGCAGGGACGAGTTCTGAGGAATGGCTGCTTCTCCACTTGGTTTTGACAAGTCAAAGGTTACATGTTTCCGATGTAAAGGAAAGGGTCCCTTTAAACGGGAATGTAAAAACCAAGAGTCAACTGGAAGTCAAGAAAAGAGCAATTATTATCAGAAATCAATATTTCATCAAATCGATCAAAAACCTCAACAAAAGGAACCGCAAACTGCTCATGGGAAAATGATTGAAGAAGCAAATAGGAAAGCTTATTATGGAATAATAGATCAAAGTGATGAGTTTGTTGCACAGGGGTTTAGCTGGGACAAGTATATACCTAGTGGAACTAAATCTGATATGGCACTTGTTACCAGGATTCAGGATCAAAATGAGGATTGTCAGAAAAGGATTCCAATATTTCCAGATCTTGGAAGTGATGTTGATACAGATGATGAAGAAGATTATCTTAACAAATGTCGAAAAAGCATTGATCCTGATAGTTTTAATTTTTTCTATGCAGATAAAGTTGAAATGCTGAATCAGAAGAAGATTGCTCGATTGCAGAGAGAGCTAGAAGCAGCAAAGTTATTCGCAGATGAAAAGGCGAAGACTGAAGCTGTAGAAACAAAAGATGAAGCAACTGCTGAGATTTCAATAAAGAAGATTGTTGAAGTAGAGAAAGTAGTCGAGAAAATTGTCGAAGTCGAGAAACTCGTGGAAGTTGAGAAAATTGTTGAAAAGATTGTCGAAATAGAAAAGATTGTAGAAGTCGAGAAACTTGTAGAAGTTGAAAAGACTGTCGAAGTCGAAAAGATAGTTGAAAAGGTGGTTGAAGTCACAAAGCCTTGTGAGAAATGTTCAGAATCTTGCAAAGAATGTGATGAGAAAGACAAAAAGATTGCTGAGTTAGAGAAAATGAAGGAAGACTTAATGTCCGATGTGAAATATGTTAAAGAATCATACGATGTACTGAACAGGACAGTTGACAATCTGAAAAGGACAAATGCAGAAATCGAAAAAGCAAATGATAAACTGAGTGCAACTTTGATGACAAAGCAAAGTTTTATTAATGATTATATCGAAGACTGTGCTAACTTGAAGAAGGAGTTGGAACTTGAGAAAATAAAAAGTGAAAGGATTAACCGATTACTTTTGAGTTATACTACATGTGATTATCTAATTGATCGTGTTTATCCTACTGTTGTAGGTCTTGAAGCATTCAAGAAGATAGAAAAAGAAGAGGATACTGGTAAGAAACCAAGCGTCAAGTATAACAGATGTCCGCCTCCTATCTTTGAGAGTTATTCCCCCAGGAAACCAAACGAGGAACAAGTAAACAAGGCTCTAAACATCAAATTAAAGTCTGAAATCACTGATGAATTACCAGACAATATTGATGTCACATTCACAGCGTCTGACACTGATCATGAGTCTGAGTTAGTTAAGAGAGTTGTCGATCAGGTGTTGGATATGGATGAAGAGTCAAACTCGGAGTCTAAGTCAGATAGTTCGAGTTCGTCAGAAAAGAGTCCGAGGTCACCGGTTAAGAGGGTTTACAATAAAGAATTCTTGTTATCAAAATCTAATTTGAATGACGAATCAATCAAAATAGCATATACATTGAATGATTCAGACAAATTATATTCTGATGAGAAATTCCCAATAAGAAGTGTCAAAACTGAAATGATCAAACAGGTTTTCAAATTAACATAAATTAATATTTCTGAAATAAAAGATGTAAATCTTACTGAAAAACCTAAAAAGTACACTTCAAGAGTTCAACAGAGATTAAACAAGAAAAAAGGTTATGGTTATGGTTCAGGTTATCGAAAGAAACTAAACCATTATGGTAATCTCAAAAAGAAAGGTCTTGGTTTTATTCCACAAGAAAATTATAAAAATCAGAAAACTTATAAACCAAAAACAAAATTTGTTTCGGGTGGGAGTGCTGAAGATGAACAGAAGAAACCTTTCTGGAAACAATCGAATCAAGAGTTTCTTGCTGAAGTAAAAAAGAATGTGAGAAAATTTGCTCATAGAGTTGATAAAAGAACCTGTTTCAAATGTCAAGAAATTGGTCATATAGCTTGGAATTGTCCCAAGACCAATTATCTAAAACAGAGAGTTTCTTCTAATTCTGATTTGAGAATAACTTGTGTTGATAAAAAGGAACAATCTGTAAAAATTGTTAAAAAGTTTGAAAATTCTACTTCTGAGGAAGGAGAAAATTCAAATAGGTTTTACAAAAGAAGAGGTGATTTAAGTAAACAAAAATGGATTGTTAAATCTGAGAGTAATTCTGACAATGAATCTGATTCCATAAAATCAGAGGAGTCATTGGTTGATAAAAAGATTGTGAATTCCGTTCCAGTGGTGAACGATGAGAATTTTCCGACACTGTCAAAGGAAAATTTGATGAAGAAAGTTGGTAAGGTTGAGATTTCAAATCAATTCTTCACTGATAAAGAAGAATTTGATGTTGAGAAGGCTTTCAACGGGAAAGTCAAAAACATGTTTGGGAAGATGGTAGACAGGAAGGTAAAAAGTGCTAAAGAATTTTATAAATCAAAATGTTGGTGAGACAGATGTGTTCCAAAGTCACCCAAGGCTGGTGAGGCTTGGGTGGACATTATGTTTGATTAAAATAAAGGACTATGCCGGAGATCCCAAGTTTATATCGTGGATCAGGAATCGGCATCTTTCATGTTTAATTAGAATGATTTGAAAGTGTTTAAAATTGTTAAAATTTTACAGGTTAAAGGACTATGCCGGAGCTTCCAGGTTGGTAAGCGAGGTGCAGGTATCGGCATCTGTCTTGAGGAATTTTATACGGTAATGTCAATCATGCAAATGGTAAAAAAGGTTTGTTTGTATTTGTTTACAAGTGGTTAGTAGATTTGATTGTGCATAACTTGTGCATATGGTAAATCAAGGACATTAATTTGTACTTGCATTTTCCTACAAGTGATTGAGAGACAAGATGATGAACCACATCCCCGAACTTAGTATTGATATATATACAAGTAGTAAATTCAAACAAATTTATTTTCCGGAACAATCATTTTGATTAACACAAACTTAAGTGTTTTGAAATCTGAATGAGAAAATAGTTTGTTGATAGGGGAAGTTCTGATTGTTTATGCCAAGTGAATTGCGAATTGATGCGATTTGATATCAGTTGTCACGTTCTGTATAGTTTGTTTTCAATTTTCGTTAATGTGTTTGCATTTTAGGGGGAGTAGAAAATTTCAGAAAATCCAAAAACTTTAGAAAATTTGAAAAATACAAAAACATGATAAAATCAAAAATGAGTTTTGTTGTGAAAAAGAGGAGATGATAGTACATCAGTGGACTATCACAACATGCTAAAGAATTGGAAAGTTTAAAAGTGATAAACAATCTTACTGCGGATGTGTCAGTAGATTTTCGCACATTTAGTAAATTGAAACGAGATATAAATCTAATTCAAACTTACTTGATTCGTGGGTAACTATTATTGGATATATGGGTAACCCCCGAAATCTTGTTTGAAAGGTCCCGTATTCTGAGATACTAGGTCTTTATACTCAGTGATATCTGGGGTATTATCCCGGGACTTCTGCTGTATGGAAGTACTGGCCTAGTCCCCGGATAATACTTTCTGCAAATGCTTGAAAAAAACGCAGCCCTCAGCAAATTGATGAAACAATAAAATTGATAGTCATTGCTGTTGTAAAAAAGATCCTCTAAAGGGGACCCACCAAAAAGTCGAGCCGTCATCTCTCTGCTGAACGGAAGTTCTGACCTGAGCTCTCATGGTTTCGCATCTACCCCTTTACAGATATCATCTGTGGTATACTCACCTGTAAGACTGAATATTTGGGATCTGGATACAGGAGTATATTCGAGTGGAGTGATACACAATTAAATTTAAGTTTCTAAAACATTAATATCGTATCTCGAATCAATTGAAATCTGTATGAAAATTTAAGTGGACAAACATACTGACAATCTAGGTAAATTGTTTAGAACGAATAATGTTTAAAGCTTAACGGTGTTGTTGATATGTCTCATATACTGATATGATCCTCTTGCACAAACTCACAAAAATATTGTCTGTAGATAGTTTATTTCTGCATTTTATTTTCTTTCAGAAAAGTCCAAAAAGATTTTTGGTGTGTTTTAGCATAATTTTTTAAAAAAAAGGTCAAAAAGATTTTTGACAACTGGTGTTGAAAAGCTGATTTTCAAAATTCGAAGTGCTAAACATGATGAACAATTGGTTTGGGTGTTTGTATCTATTTTTGATAAAATGTCACAAATTCCAAGTGGTTCATCAGTATTTGATTGAATGTTTAGTTTGTGATAAGTGATGACCTTATGATTAAACGTTTGTCATAAAACTTATGTTTGTGGTAGAGTGTTTATGCAGGAAAGTCAACATTTGAGGGGGAGCATATGTTGGAGTTGATAAATCCAAAAGATGTCAAATTTCAAAGTGAGGGAGTCTGTTGATGATGAAGATAGAAAGAGAGAAGCCCAGTGACTGATCAAGACTGAAGATGTGAAGGCACAACAGTATGGAGACTCGATGGCACTCCGTCAACATCTGAGGGGGAGTCTGTTGGTGCATTTCATCTGTTGACTTCGTCTTGGATCGAGTCATACACTTAGATTGTTAGATCAGGGTACGAATTATGAGAAAATACGAGTTTGTATAGAGTTTGGATAGGAGATTCGCTTATTGGATCATTTAGATCGTAGGTTCGCTCATTCGGCCCATTAGATGATTGGTTCGCTCGAGTGGCTATGTATATGGTTCGCTCGAATGGTCCATTATGTGGTTCGCTCATGAAGTTCCATCTGGTTCGCTTATGTAGTCCTTGTTCACATAAGCGAACCCACATGCCTATAAATAGCTGACCTTAGAGCGAATCTGTATCGGTTTTTGGTGATTCCACGCCGAGGTTTTACCGGTGTGACGATTGAAGCTGTATTTGACTGTTATATCAATAAAACAGTAGATTAATTGAATTGTGTGCTATTTCTACCTCATTTCTTGTTATTCCGCACCTGAAATCGAGGAGAAAGCCTTTGAACGACTCGTTTGGGTCAGAAATCGATCCTACAGCATTGTACGGGCGTAAATGCCGGTCACCTCTTTGTTGGGTAGAGGTGGGGGATAGTCAGATCACTGGTCCAGAACTTGTGGTAGACACAACCGAACGAATTACTCAAATACGACAACGCATGGCGGCAGCTCGTGACCGTCAGAAAAGCTACGCCGATAAGGACAGGAAACCACTTGAGCTCCAGGTTGGGGAGCGTGTGCTACTCAAAGTTTCACCCTGGAAGGGTGTGGTTCGTTTTGGCAAACGAGGCAAACTTAACCCACGTTACGTCGGACATTTTGAAATCATCGAGAAAATAGGCAAGGTGGCCTACAAACTGAACTTACTAGCAGAACTCAGTGCAGTTCACAACGTTTTCCATGTGTCGAATCTGAAGAAGTGTCTGTCAGATGAGACCCTCGTAGTTCCCTTGAAGGAGCTCACCATCGACGAGCAGTTACGATTCGTCGAGGAACCAGTTGAAATCACGGACCGGGATGTTAAGGTCCTCAAGAACACTAGAATACCTCTCGTTCGAATTCGTTGGAACTCACGTCGTGGCCCAGAGTTCACATGGGAACGCGAAGATCAGATGAAACAAAAGTATCCCCAACTATTCGCAAACAGTACAACCACTACTGAGGCTGAAGCTACGACGAAATTCCAGATCAACAGGGGGAGGATGTGACACCCCAGGAAAACCATACAACTTAACTAGCTTCCTCAGTGAGTACTTACCAAATTTCGGGACGAAATTTCTTTCAACTTGGGGATAATGTGACAACTCGTAATTTAGAACCCTTCATTGTATCTCGATGTAACATGCTTGAACGTTATGTGTTTATATATTAGCAAATGAAAGTTGTGAATTATCTTGATGTGCTATGTACTGATAATATGTACGTATAAGGTGTGTTATGTAGATGTGGGTATGTAACAAGCCAAGACCATGAACCCAACTCGAGACCACTTGGTCTCGAGTGAACAGTGTAACTGTTGGGCCGGATGGGCCATGCTCCTCTTCACCCCACTCGAAAACCCACTAGGGTGAACCAACTTAGGGCTAGTATATAACCCATGCTCCTAGCCAACCTTGCCATTTTTGGGCAACCCACACACACTCTCCTTTACACTCTCTCTCACTTCATCCACACTCTCTCTCACTCAAACCCTAGCAACACCACCCTTTCCTCTTGTCTCGGATCAAGGATAGCAAACCAAGCTCTCGGATTCAACCGGAAGCACTAAGACCCTCGGATCAAGCTCGAAATCGTCACCCGGAAGTTGGTTCATTGATTCTTCATACCCTCATCATCTAGCCGGTTAGTACCTTGTAGTTGTTTGGTTAGATATGATAAGTTATGAATGAGTATGTTGCTTAATGGATGGTTGATGGGTTATGAATGTTTAAAAATGAAGTGTAAATCGTGATGTTCCGATAATTCCTTGCCATGATGATGTACAACTTGAACAATGTGTCCCATACGATTTAGCTTGTTGACTAGATGATGTGATAGGTGATATAGAAATGCATGTGTGTTGTGAATAATATGCGAGATCGTTATGACAATCAAGAATGTGTATGTGTGCTTTGGAACCGAGGAATGTATGCTAGTTGTTAGGAACCAAAGTTGATGCATAAATGGGGTGCTGATTAGATATCATATGCTAGTATGGATTTGTTTTGAATATGTTTGTTGAATATGATAAAAACCTTAATGATGAACAACATGAATATGATATGAATGTGCCTTGAATATTTGAAAAACTGGTTGTTTGATCCATTTTAATTAATTGTTAGACAAATAAACATGTTTGTGAACCCTCATTGGATAGTACACCAAATCATGAAATCGAAATTCCAATGGCTAGTACTAATGCTGGCAATCAGCAGGTGTGCCAGTCGAGACCCCCAGTCTCGACTCGAGACCGTTAAGCCATAACTCGAGACTGCAGTGTTTGCGACTCGAGACCTCAGAGGTTGCGACTCATGCTTGACAACTCGAGGCTAACCATCCAAAACCCGAGACCACTAGGTTGCGACTCGAGACCACATAGTCTCGAGTCGAGACCGCTTAGTCTCGATCAGGATGTTCGACTAGGTTATTGGGCCGCATTTAATGTTTGGACTGCATGGCTTCCTGTTACTGTTTATATGGACTAAGTGCTAATGATTTAACTGTTCGAGTATTAGGGCAGGTCCAATAAACTTGTATGTTTTGTATGCTATGTGTTAGATACGTGTACCATATACGTGATTACTTGCACCCAAACATGACCTATGCTGGTAACCATATTAGGACGTGGTAACCAACATACTTAACCAAGTAAACTAAACTGCCGAGCAACCCAAGGTGAGTTCACACCCTCTACAAAGCATGGGATTCCCAGGGGTTGGGAATGGGGTTAAGGAACTTGGATTCCCCGTCCTTTATTGGGTAGGACAGTGCTGGTTCAGGAATTTAATTCCTCGTCCTCTTGGACAGATAACTTTCACTAGACCAAAACTCTATCACGAAGTCCCTCCTTTCTATATCGACTTAATCGTCGGGCCAATGGCGAGCGGGTCATTAGTTAGATAGCGCTATTTAGGTTTGACAAACCTCACACCGTGCCGCAGAGGACGGGCGTGAACTAATGGATCTGGGCACGTCAATGATGATAGACATTGACAGTTCAGGGCACATAAACATGACCACAGTTAGCAGTCGATATGTAACGAGTCTAGTAACAAACATGGGGTAGCCCCCACGGCCTTAGAGCCAGATAATAAACATGGGGTAGCCCCCACGGCTGGATAGCCAGAGTAATTGGGTTAAACAAATCACATTTTCAACTATTGGGTAACCCCCACGGCAGCATGCCAGATAAAGGAAACTGTTTTCAGGACAACTTAAAACAAACACCCAACTGTGAACTCGCTCAACATTATTGTTGACTCGTCACTACATGCTTTGCAGGTCAATAGGTACTTAGCTGGAGCTTGCATGGAAGAGAGTCGTTGTGGGACATGGACAGCTGTGTGTCATGTTAAACTTTGAAACACTTAAACTTATGTTTTGGTTTTAAAGGTTATGCTTCCGCTTGCAACTTAAACTATGTTTTGTTTGGACACCAATTGTATTAGTTGGATTTTATAATCACTTACATGCTTGTTCAATATGATTGGTACTTGGATCCTGGTCAGTCACGCCTCCAAGCGGTGGTATTCCGCAGGTGGATTTTGGGGGTGTGACACTTTGTTAACTCGTTAGGACCGGTATTGACATTCGAGGTTCATTCATTCGTTACAAAATGCGAGAATATGACAATAAACTAAATGCTTTGTTCTTTGCATATTCTAGTTGATAAAGAAAGTCCCCTAGTACCCCGTAGGATCCGACTTGTATCCCTCCAAAGACTTTGTGAACTCGTTAGGACCGGTATTGACATTCCAGGTTCATACGTTCAATAAACAAAATGCTTTCGAACATTTACGAATAACCGATAACAATCATAAACATTGACGTGCGGAAATAAACATACCGTTCTTGTTTTTGGCCCATAGTAGTCAAGTCACCATATTTGACGTTTGCATCGGTAACCGTGACTACCCCACATTAAAAGAAATCATGTTTTCATCATCCCAAACTAATCTGGGACCCCCTCAAACTCGTACGAATTTGGCATTGAAAATAAAAGCTCGATTCAGATAAGCTTCGCGAATACCAACTTCTAATAATCCAAGTTCAATAGATTTTTTTTTTAAATTGAATAAGTTGAAGTTGGCCCAAGTTGCAAGCAAAAATTCAATTCAAATTATAAACTGATGTCATCGGCCCATTATTCAACTTTCAGAAAATCACTTTGATAAAACATTGTCCAGCCATGTGAACCAAAACCTTCTGCCGACATCACTTGCCATCTTTAATTGTTTTTTTGTTTTTTTTATTTAGTTTGCAAACCCTCTGAGACACACAACATCCATACCCCAAAATTCATCAACCTAATTTTAATCCAAAATGAAACTACCAGCTGATAATCATCATCACTTTCTGCGATTTCAAATTCACCAGCCAACAAGGTCTTCATTTTCTCTCTTTCTCATCGATACATAAACTCCAAACAATCAAAACCCCCCAAAAACCCCTATTCAATTTGAGCTACCAACCAAACCTTCATCCTCATATCTCCATCACGCCCCCAAACCTTAAACGGAGAATAAAAATGGCGACATCTCTCCGTCGCATCAGAATCCAGATAACCAATGCTCACCGATTCCGATAGTCTCCGCAACATAGAAAACGTCGACTGAAGCAATCAGCGACTTCAGCGTAATTTTCTTCATCGGAGAACAGTTAAATTCTGATCGGAGACCATTGTCAGTCATCGGTGCACCTCTGTCAACACCTGTCTTCGATGAATCACCATCCACGGAAGATGATACTAAGAACCAGAATCCACGAAAGATGTAGGTTCTTTAGTCATTTGTATTCAAGGTTTTATTTACTAATGGTTTTTTCGTTGAGAATTGTTGTGTGAGTGGTTCTTCGTCATATGTGATGAGCTGGGTTTTTTGTCACATGTGGTTTTTCGCTGTTTCACTTTTGGAGAAACCCTACTTCTTTCTTAGCAGCCGCCACCACTTCTTCAAGAACATAGCCACTGTTCACTTGCAGATCTGACCAAACACGCCTCAAAAATAATAACGGATGATGAAAACTTGTTAAACGTGGTGTAAAACATGAAACCCAACTCTTCTGTACGGTCTGATTCATCTTGTTGGTGCATATATCTGTCGACTTCGTCTTATATCGAGTCTTGTAATAGGAATGATAGATCAGGTCACGTAAATCGAGAAAAGTGTGAATCATGTGAGATGGAACCATTTCGTACGAAATGGATATTGTCCATTTCGCACGAAATGGACTTTGACCATTTCGTGCGAAATGCCTCACCTATATATACCTGTGTCTTCATTTCATTTGTAATGATTCTAATTCCAGTGCCCGAAGTGCTGCCGACATGTCATTCGATCTGTAACGCTGTTAAATCAATATAGAAGACAATTAGTGTATAAATCAAGCTTTTTCAAAGTCGATACGTTAGTTTCCGCCTCTCGTATTGATTAGATCTATTTTGAACGGCTCGTTTGGTCGTGTAAACGATCCTACAAGTGGTATCAGAGCTCAGGAGGAAGAGTTCTTACCGAATTCAGCTTGATTTCATCAAAATTCTGACCTCTACACCTTCTTTTTCAAAATTAAACAAAATTTTACGGTTAAAATGGATTGGTTTTCTCACATTATAAGCGAAACATTGTTTTAACAAATCCTTGAAAGAATCAGACCTAAAATCGGACTAAACCTGATCAGTTTTTCAAAAACATGTCCGATTGGATGACATCCGCATCATTTCGCACGGAATAGCTCTCTTGGTCCATTCCGCACGAATTGATTCGTCCATTTCGCACGGAATAGCACCGTTATTGATCCATTTCGCATGAATTGGAAGGTTTTGATCCCATTTCGTACGAAATCAATCCATTTCGCACCAGGTTGTTCATTTCGCTTGAAAGGTGTCCATTTCGCTCAAGATTGTCCATTTTATACCAAATCCATTTTGTTTTGAGTCATTTCGCACGAAGTGATTTCAGCAAGTCATTTCGCTTAAGATTGAGATCCATTTCGTTTGTAGATGTTGTTTGTGAAAACATTGGATACCGAATCATGGAAAACGAATTTTATAATGCATTTGCTACCCCGAATACTCCAGTTACTATTGCTCAAAGTGTAACCATGGAAAATGAAACTGGAACTTTACAGAAACCTCCTAAGCTGATGGGAATTGAGGAGTATCATAGTTGGAAAGAACGTTTTGAGAATTGGATTCAAGCAAATCATCTAAGGTCTTGGGAAAGTATTGAAACTAAGTATGCTAGACCATTGTCTGATTTGGGAGTTTCAAAGATTATCTCGGAATTTTCAGATAAAGAGAGAGATACGTACAAAGCAGAAAAATGATGGTTAGTTTGCTTCAACAAGCCGTGAAAGAGGATATTTTCATTTTACTTCAGCATGATGGTAGTGCTTATTCGATTTGGGATGCACTTCGTAAGAAATTCAAAGGAAGTGCAGAGATGGTCATGAGTAAAAAATCATTATTGAAGAAAGAATTTGAATTGTTTTCGAGTGTGCTAGGTGAAACTACAAAGACTCTCATTGAGAGATATTGTCATCTTATGCGTTCAATGTCTCGGTTGGAAATTATTAAAACTCCTGAAGAATGGGTTGAAAAGTTAGCTGATATTTTACCTCAAAAAGAATGGGGTACATATCTCATGATTTTGAAGAATTCTGGAGAGTATAGTAGATTGTCGATTGCACAATTTATTGAAAAACTTGAGGGACGGGATCTTGAATAACAAAAGATTGCGAAAATGAACAGTTCAAGTGGTCAACAAGATATTAAGTTGTACTACAAAGGAAATGTTCAAAATGTTGAAGCTAGTCCAAAGATCCAAGCCGCTTTCAGTGCAGAAAACTCATCCGGTTCAGTCTATCAAAGTTCATTCAATACTAGTGGATTTTCTTCATATCCGAGTGTTAATCCGAATGTTCAAAGTTCAAACAATGGTAATGGTCATGTGGTACACTGCAACATCGTGTTGCGTCTTCAGAATGGTCAGAATTTCTCTAAAGAAGTTGCTAAGGGTCATATGGCACTGCTGGTTACTGTGTTGGAATCATATGAAAGTTTGGTTGCGGGGAGAATCGGAAATCCTATATTGACAAAAGAGGATTATGATCAGATTGATGGTGAAGAGATGGAGCTTATGGATATTAAATGGTGTTTAGCGAGCGTGTTGAGAAGATGAGAGAAAAATTATTGTTTGATGTTAAATACGTAAAAGAGTCGTATGATGTGTTGAACAGAACGGTGAATAGCTTGCAAAAGACAAATTCAGAAAGGGAAGATGCTTTGATAATGATGAATGCAGTGATGATGTCTAAGCAGAAAGCCATCAATCACTATATTGAGGAGTGTGCAAAATTGAAGTAGGAGTTGGAGACAGAAAAGATAGAAAATGAAAGAATCAGACGATTGCTGCAAAGTTATTCAAGTTCTGGTTATTTGATTGACAGAATTTATCCAACTATTGCAGGTTTTGAAGTGTTTCAGGACAAGAAGTCGGAAGAGAAGGATACTGGTAAGAAACAAAGTGTGAGTTATAACAAGTGTCCGCCTCCGATCTGGGAAGGTTATTCTTCCAGAAAACCAAATGAGGAACAGGTCAAAAAGGTTGTCAATATAAAGTTAAAGTCCGAAACAACGAATGATTTACCAGACAACATTGATGTCACATTCACACCGTTTGACACTGATCATGAGTCTGAGTTAATAAAGAAAGTGGTCGATCAGGTGTTGGATAAGGATGAGGAATCAAGGTCAAAGTTCGAATTGAAAAGTTCGAGTTCGTCGGTTAACAGTTCAAAATCATCGGTTAAAGAGTTTACAATAAAGAATTTTTGTTATCAAAATCTAATTTGAATAACGAACCAATCAAAGTGGCATATACTTTGAATCATTCAGACTAATTATATTATGATGAAGAATTTCCAATAAGAGGTGTCAAAACTGAATTGATCAACAAGCTTTTCAAATTAACATAAATTAATATTTCTGAAATAAAAGATATAAATATTTCTGAAAAACTTAAAAAATACACCTCAAGAGTTCAACAAAAGTTAAACAAGAAAAAGGGTTACAGTTCTGGTTCTGGCTTTCAAAAGAAACCAAACCATAACAACAATTTCTAAAAGAAAGGTTTAGGATTTATTCCACCCGAAAATAATAAAAATGAGAAAATTTCTAAAACAAAAACAGTATTTGTTTCTGGGTCAAGTTCTGAGGTAGAAAAGAAGAGCTCATTCTGGAAGCAATCGAACAAAACATTCTTTGAAGAAAAACAAAAGATTGAGAAGAATGGAGCTTATCAGAAAAAAGAAACAAGAACCTGTTACCGATGTCAAGAAGTTGGTCACATTGCCTGGAACTGTCCAAAAGCAACCAACACAAAACATGAAGTTGTTTCTAAACTCAAAGAAAAAGTTGTTGATAAAACTAAACCACCAACTGAAAAATTCAAAGTTTTTAAAATTTCAAAATATGAAGTTGGTGAATGTTCGAAAAGGTTTTACAAAAGAAGGGTGAATCTTGACAACCAAGCGCGAGTTGTTAAAAAATCTGATGTGAAATATGGTGATGAATCTGATTCCACAAAGTCAGAGGAGCCAAATGTTGTTCAAAAAGAAGAAAATTCAGTTTCGTCATTGGATGATGTCAATTTTCCACCATTGCGAACTTAAAATTTTAAACAAAAAGTTGGGAAAGTGAAGATCTCGAATCAATTTTATTCTGAGAAGAAGGAATTTGATGTCGAAAAAGCTTTTAGTGGTAAAGTGAAAAACATTTTTGGAAAAATGGTTGAGGGTAAGGTTAAAGGAGTTAAGGAATTTTATGATTCAAAGAAGGGAACTTACACACCGAGTGAAAATGACTCGGAAGCACCCAAAGCTAGTCAATCTTGGGTGTCTGTATTCTTTGCTTGAAAAAAACCTGAGTTGCCAGAACTCACAGGTTGGTAATTAGGGAGTAGGAATCGGCATCTTTCTTGAAATATATCACAGATGTGAATGGAGGTTGTTTTGTGATATTTCGACCTTCAAGTGGTTTTATCACTTTTGAAAATTGTCATATTTTTGTTTACATGTGGTTTGTTTGATAAGAACCTACAAGTGGTTTATCGAGGTCATTAAGTTAAACTTGATGTAACCCTCATACAAGTGGTATTTTGAAAAACAAAGTGATGAAAACTCCCAGTTCCTACAAATGGTTACCCCGAGTTTGTGAAAAGACAAACAAAACTAATTTTCCGGAAAAACCACTTTGATTAAAACAAACTTAAGTGTTTTAAAATCTTAATGGGAAAATAGTTTGTTGTCAGGGGGAGTTCTGATTGTTTAAGCCCAGTGAATGGCGAATTGAAGCGATTTACATTAGTTTGTCACTTTATTTGTACAGTTTACTATTTTTACTTTCAAAATTTCCTTAAAAATTTTTAGAAATTTGGAAAAAGCCAAAAACATTAAAAAATTCAAAAATGAGTTATGTTGAGAAAAGAGGAAATGATAGTAAATCAGTGGACTATCACAGCAAGCTAAAGATTTGGAAAGTCAAAAGTGATAAACGGTCTCACTAAGGATGTGCCAGTAGGTTTTTGCACATTTAGTAGATTGTTTTCGAGATATAAACCTAAAATTATATACTTACTTATCTCGTGGGGAACATCTCTCGGATATATGGGTAACCTCTGAAATCTTGTTTGAAATATTTTCTATTTCTGACATACTAGGTCTTTGTGCGTGATGATATCTGGAGTATTATACATGGACTTCTGATTTTGCGGGAGCAATAGCCAAGTCCTCGTATAATGCTCTGCACTGCTTTATTGTTAAAGCTCACCCTCAGCATAAAAATGATGAAACATTGCAAAATGCTAATCATATGCTGTTGAAGAAAAGATCCCCAAACGGGATACACCGAAAGACAAGCCATCATCTCCTTATCTGAACGGAAGTTCTAACCTGAGCTCTCATGGTCTCGCATTACCCGATTACAGATATCATTAGTGTACATTCACCTGTAAGGCTGAATATAGAAGTCTGGATATGAGAGTATATTCTGAGGTGGTACACGCGAATAAGTTTAAGTGCTTAAAACACTAATCTCGTATCTCGGAACAGTTGAACTTTGTGTGAAAATTTAAGTGGATCAGTATACTGACAATCTACGTGAATCGTTTAGAGCTTAAAATGATTAAAGCTTAACGGTGTTGGTGATTTGTCTTAATAACTGATATGATCCTCTTACACAAACTCACAAAAATTTTGTATGTAAATATTTCTTTACTGTTTTTCTTTAAAATCGAAAATCCAAAAAGATTGTCAATTTTTTTTAGCATAAAAAGTTTGAAAAAATCAAAAAGATTTTCGACAACTGATGATGAAGAGCTGATTTTCAAAATTTCAAGTGCTAAACATGATGAACATTGGGTTGGGAGAGTTTGTTAATAAGAAAAGATTTTGAAATGATTAAATGATATTTGCTTGTGGTACATAAATTTGTCAAATTTTAAATTTGTGAAATTTATTGTGAGGTAGAGAATGTGTAGGTTAGCCAGGGTTTGATTCCTGAAGATTTTCCGCATAGTCTTATGTTGATTAGAGCCAGGTTTCCAATCCAAATCCTGAAGATTGTGAATTACAGACTGCGATCCCAGCTGATCGAAAGGGGGAGTCTGATGAACTTAAGGAATCAAGAGATCTGATCAAGAGAAGATAGAGTTAGGTTGCGACTCTAGAAGAGAGAGAAAGAAGATGATAAAGATTGAGGATGAGTTCACAGTCAGATACTTTGGAAGAGCTCAATGACTGATAAAGATTGAAGACTCGACCTACTGAAGACTCGTCGACATCCAAGGGGGAGTCTGTTGGTGCATATGTCTGTCGACTTCGTCTTATATCGAGTCTTGTAATAGGAATGATAGATCAGGTCACGTAAATCGAGAAAAGTGTGAATCATGTGAGATGGAACCATTTCGCACGAAATGGGAAAGCCATTTCGTGCGAAATGCCTCACCTATATATACCTGTGTCTTCATTTCATTTGTAACGATTCTGATTCCGGTGCCGAAGTGTTGCCGACGTGTCATTCGATCTGTAACGCTGTTAAATCAATATACAAGACAATTAGTGTATAAATCAAGCTGTTTCAAAGTCGATACGTTAGTTTCCGCCTCTCGTATTGATTAGATCTCTTCTGAACGACTCGTTTGGTCGTGCAAACGATCCTACACATCTCAGACCCGTAGATTTAGTTCCAAATCTGGGTTTTCTTCATTTCACCATTTTTACATCTTGAACAAAAAAAATCACAAAAATAACAGATCTAGAGCACATGTGATTTAGCAAACGATTAGATTTACTAAATCGGGTACCATGGCTCTGATACCAATTGTAGGACCGTATTTCGGGACCAAAACCGTGAATAGTGTGAGATTAGTTCAAGACGGGAGAGATTAGAGATGGATAAACAAAATTTCTTTGTATTAATCGGTAGTAAAAAGATACAAATCGGACCGATTAGAAGATAACCGAACTAATACCAAAGGAGTATACATCCGGGGAGAGACCAAGTGGTGATCTCTCCCCCAAACCAAACAACTCACTGTGAACTCTCTCAAATGAGCTCACTCACTCTAACTCTCTAACTTTGCAAATAAACAAGGGGTTGGTATTTATACCCACACCCACTTGTCTAGCAAACACACATGGTCAAACACAAAACCCTCTCGTTTGACCACTTCAAACGAGCGGGTCAATACACATTTGTTTGACCGTTTCAATAACTATTACAAATTCAGCATAAAATAAATCTAATTTATTCGACAAGCATCGGACACAAAATCTGTATCAACAATCATTCAATAATCTTTTTTGATCGCGAATCGTCACCCTACTCCTTCAATCTGATCCAGTTGCGATAATATGTTGCTGATCTGCAATGTTTCCTTTGTTTTTTTTATGTTAGAAGGCTCCTCGTGTTCTTTGCCCTTTCATTTGTTTGCTCTATTATTTTATTTATTAAATTATTTTATAGACCCGTATACTACACGGGCAGTGTGTATATATGTATATATGTATATATATTATAAATCTCTAAATAGATCATAGAACTGAAATTACATTTTATATATGATTGTGAAAACGGTCAATTAGAGTCGTATTTTATCGGAAAGATTCAACTGAGTAACAAGTTTCATTTAAAAAAACAAAAAATTGAAATGACCAAATGTGTCAAAAGTATTTGAATGCTATCGTTTTATTAAAAAGAAATCCTATGTCATACTTTTGATAATATGTTTTCGTTAGTCATTAACAATACTTTAAACACTACAAAATGTCTATATATAAAAAAACAGAATGCACAAAAGTTGTTGAAACGTTGGCCTAACATGACTCATATCCTTTTGACTCGTAAAAAACGCCTTTGTTGACATGAAGCGTTACAACCTGAAAAGAATGATAAAAAAGATTCAAACATTTTCTATTAAAAGAGAAACAAAAATCCTATTACAAATATGTGATACTGATTAGTTCATAGTATTCACCTTAAGCATAAATTATTGTAAACTACAAGAATAAATCAGAAACCACATTTAATATGTGGAATATGAAAATTATAGATCATATGAAAAAACAAAAGCATAATTATTCATTTTAAAAAGTATTAAAATCGTAGCTTTTAAAATTATAGATAACCGCCATTAAAAGAAAAGTTGAAGTATTCTTTTAATAAAAACTTTAAGTATATTTTTTAATTATCAATCTTGAATTTTAATTAATATAAATATCAATAGCATAATATTACTAATAATATTAATGATTTGTATAAGAAAATTCCATGTGGCATTAGTTGAAATTTTGAATAAGAAAATGACATGTTGCATTAGTTGGAGTTTTTTATTAGATTTCAATGTAGATCTACTAATTAATTTTGAGATGCTTTTAATTTTGTTTAATGGTCTTACATTTGTTGATTTGGCTTGTCCAAACCGAGGTTTTAAAAGTGGTCATAATGTTTAATTTTAAAGTTTTTTGAATATCCGATTCAATATCCAAGCCTATATTTGAAAATTCGGATTTCGGATACGGGTTCGGATAGTGAAATGAACTATCCGAAATTTTCAGATATCCGGTTTTGAACACCCCTAATATTCAGTACACACGCTAGCTATTGGTTGTATAACATATCCACGAAAGAGAATTCGTATATAATTAAGTGCATCCATTAAACCTTTGAAGTCTCTGTATACATCCCATGTTTTTTATTTGGCAAGCTAGTTGAGGACACTACTACTAATAAAACAAATCAACCTTATTTCATACAGTCATGTGTCTGGGATTTTCCTTCCATTACTTGTAGAGAGCATGAATTTGTTCCAAATTCTGCAAAACTTCTTCACTTGAAGGCCTATCCGCGGGGTTGTTGGAAACACATCTTACTGCCAATGAAAAACATTCAGAAACACTTTGTAGGGAGTAGTTGTCTTCAAGACGTGGATCAATTATTTCCTTTACATTTCTTCTATTTGTGTGGATCCCTGTGGCACAATCTACCAAGGTTTGATTCTCATGGAGGAAAAAAAAGCTTCGGCCTGTTATACTTTTCAATAACATCACTCCGAAACCATAGATGTCACTCTTCAGAGTCAACTGGCCTGTAAATTTGAAACAAACCATTGTTCATGTAAAAAAAATCAAATTTTAGACATGAGATGACAAGCACCTCTATACCGCTTCACAATGTCACTTTGTTACATAGTAGCATACCATTAGATTGGTAGTTTGGGTCCATATATCCTCTGCGTCCCTCAACTTCTGTAAGAACATGTGTTTCAGGGCCATTTGTCGCCAACCCAAAACCCCCGAGTTTTGCACTAAGATCCTGGAATAGAAAACAAAAAGATAAGTGGTTAACTAATTGGATGGCATAATAGCAAAAAGTGCCATCAATCAAAAATAGCAGAAGAGCACATACTTCATCAAGTAGTATATGAGAGGGTTCCAAACCACCATGTATGATATTTTTCAAATGCAAATATGCCAGTGCGCGGGCAACTCCAATCATTATTAAAAGTCGGATTTCCCATGAAATTGTCTCTGCAATACCAGATACTGCAAAATTATTCAACTTACACCACTAATATGTTACACTAATTCAAAAATCGAGAATAATAACAAGGGAATGATGGTTTCTAAGAGATCCTTGTATAGTTTACCCGTGCAGAAAAACTCAAGAAAACTTTTGTTTGGCATGTACTCGTAAACAAGCAAGTTTTCGTTTTCATTATTAGAGTATCCCAAGAGTTTAATGATATTTGGATGAGCCAATTGTCCTAAGATGTTCTTCTCTGCCTGAACTCACAAATTTTATGAGTTACATTTAGGAAATAAGATTTATCAAACAAATCAACTTAGCATTGATATATACTTACTAGCCATTTAGCAGAGGGTATATGCCTTTTAACCGCAATAGCAATTCCATCACGTTCTTTTGAAGGGGCCAATGTGTTCTGCTCAACCCATGCTAAGAACACCCTTCCCACATATGTAGGCGGAATACGCATATCCATGCTAAAATTTTTTGTAGCTTTTTTTAAATCCGCAAACTTAACTTCTTTTAGAGTTGGGTTTGGACTTTGGAAATGAGCACGAACTTCTATCATCTCTGGAGTCATACAAATAGTTAATTTAAATGCATGTTTAAGCTTTCCACCACCACACAAAGTAATCTTTGGTTCGAATATGCATAAATATATATGTTATTTGAAGTTGTGAACCAGTTTGAAGGGAGTGGCGGATCTATGAATTTTTCCCACCAGGTTCCTTTTGGTAGATTTTCACTAATTCTCACTATTTTTTTTAAAATCATATAAAATTTCCACTATTTTTTTTTCATTTATTTCCAAACTAAGGGGGTTCCCGGGAACCCCAAAACACCCCTGGATCCGCCACTGTTTGAAGGATTACTGCCCATAGACATCTTAAATTATAAGTTTCTTAGGGTAATATGCTAGCATACATCCTCCTAGCTACGCCCCAAGGCAAGCCCAATACAAAAGTTAGATCCTCTAGTATTAAGAAACGAAACTATCCCCCTAAACAAGGGGCTTTTTTTTTTTTTTTTTTGTAAATGGAACTATGGCCTTTAACTTCTTAAACAAGCATTTCATTGCACATGAATCCCAGAATTCCGGTCAGGGTTGTAGCGAATCTAAAAGAGTATCTCATACCATTGTCATGGTTAAAAGAATAAAAAGAAGTTAGTAGAAGAAGTTATCAATTCCAAGCATGTGTTAGCTATATTATTTTAGTTACTTTTCCTAATTGTCACGTATGGCATTTTGATGTCTAAACTGATATCCAGTTAGTATATGTAAAGAGGGATACACACATACGTGCGTGTGTGTGTGTAATGCATATGCACAATTGAAGAAATACCAGACTTTTCTCCTCTGGAGGGGAAGGGAAGCCTATCAACCAATCTACTAAATATTGTTTTGCCTCCAGCTTGCGTATTGGCTTTTTCTTGTGAGAAAATAAGCAACTCAAGAGTGGTCACAACCATATCCATGTTTGGGCGCTCTTCTGGCTTGTCGTGCAAACAATTCTCAGCAAGTCTAATAAATTGCTCCAAACATTTTCGGTGTATTTCGCTCCTTATCTCTGAATCTACTATATGATCTAAATTCTCTTCTTTCTTAGTTTGGAACCATGCCACCAAACCCTGTGGTTCCTGCTCACCAAGATTCTTACTCACTGCACGCCTCCTACACAACACTTCCAGCAACAGCACCCCAAAAGCAAATACATCGGACTTCCTTGTAATTTTTCCAGAACGGAAAATATTGGGATCCATATACCCAAAAGTCCCTTTGCCACTTTCACTAACATAATCAGATAGCATGTTCGTCGGGCATGCTTTTGACAACCCAAAATCGGAAACCTTTGCAGTCCAGCTTTCATGTAATAAAATATTTTCGCTCTTGAAATCTCTATGTATAACACCATAGTCGACTGCGACATGATTGTGCAAGTATGATAACCCACGGCCTGCATCTAGGCATATGTTGAGTCGCCTAGGCCAAGAAAGAGAGGTACCACGTTTATGGAGATGATCATAAAGTGATCCTTTGGACATGTATTCATACACAAGTATTTTCTCTTGTTCATGAATACAACAACCAATCAAGGACACAATATTACGGTGGCGCAATGTAGAAAGCATTTTAACTTCCGTTTCAAATTCTGCTGCCCCTTGACGTGACTCGGAATCCAAACGTTTAATCGCAACAACAAGAAGACTTTCTCCATTGATCATGTTACCTTTGTAAACCTTCCCGAAACCTCCCTTCCCGATTACTAATGATTCATCAAAGTTTTCTGTTGCTTTGCGAATCTCTGAAAGTTCGATGAGACGGAACGGGTGTGGCCCTTGTACGGAGGAGGAAGTGACGGGTACAGAGGAGGAAGTGGCAGGTTCAGACTCAATGCCATAAGAGGTAACAAAAGACGCCATGATTCTTATGAGGGAGAAATGGGAATCGATGACCAGATAGATATTATGAGGATAAAGACAGGAAGGGAAGAAGGTGAAAAGTGTTGGAACTTGGAACCTAAAACTCTGAGGTGAGAAATGATGAATGAATGATGAATGACCGGTGGCGTATTTATAGAATTATAATCTTTGTAAAGGGAGAAAGTAAAGAATTACTTGTTTTTAAGATGAAGGACCGGTGGCGTATTTATAGAATTATAATCTTTGTAAAAGGAGAAAGTAAAGAATTACTTGTTTTTTAAGAGAAGGACCGGTGGCGTATTTATAGAATTATAATCTTTGTAAAAGGAGAAAGTAAAGAATTACTTGTTTTTTAAGATGAAAGACCGGTGGCGTATTTATAGAATTATAATCTTTGTAAAAGGAGAAAGTAAAGAATTACTTGTTTTTTAAGATGAAGGATTGGTGACGTATTTATAGAATTATAATCTTTGTAAAAGGAGAAAGTAAAGAATCACTTGTTTTTTAAGATGAAGGACCGGTGGCGTATTTATAGAATTATAATCTTTGTAAAAGGAGAAAGTAAAGAATTACTTGTCTTCATATCTCTTGACTTTATTTCAAAGCTTATGCATATGTGAGACGAAGAACAAATGGACTAACCGTTCATTTGATGAGCTTCTCGAGTTTTTGCAATCTTCACCTCCTAAAGGCAACAAGGTTCCCCTTACACATTATGTAGCCAAAAAGATATTAACGAAGATTGTTTGAAGACCCGAGATTTATGGAACGATTCTACCAAGCTATGGATAAGAAGGAATCAAGAAAAGGCAACGAATATGACACAGACGAGGAGGGAGAATGATGTATTTGTATTAAATTTAGGGCTTTCAAAACTTTAACTTAACCAATCAAAATACTTTTGTTGTAGGTTTATGTTTAAAACTTGGTGTTGCTTGAAGTATTGTTTGCCTGTGGAAAACTAAAAGAAACAGCAGGTTACGGTAATTTTGCAAAAACTGGGATTAAGCAAGGAAAAAAAGAATTTTTTGACTTTTAGCGGCGACATTTGTCGTCGCTGATGATATTTGTTGACGTGTGTCATGGATTGTCACACCCCAACCAATGGCGGAAACATCGGGATGAGACGAAGTGTGAAGATTGCTAGAGACATCAAAACGCTATTTGTGACAATATTTAATAAACCGATTTCATTTCATCATTCATTTGTCAACATTACAAAGAAATCAAATAACGTCAAGTTCAAAGGAATTACAATACAACATAATCAAAATTGATACAACGATTAAACCTAAACGTCTATATGTGTATCTAGGCATCAACGCTACTTCATTTCATAGCATCATCATCCTCAGCCTATAACATGTTTAAAATAAAGTTCAATGCAAAAGCAAAGGCGAGTATACAAGTTTAAGCATAAGTATAAGTATAAGTACAAAAGTTTAAAACGAATCCACATGGCAACTTAGTTTATACGTGATCAACCTATCGTGGCATGCAATATTTCTAGCCAACCTCTGTTTACGCAAGAAAGTTTAATTAATTCAACATAACCCAAGTTTAAGGGGGGCGGTGCGTTACTTCTATAGCGCTATACATGTCGAAGGGAGGCTCGTGAGAGCTAATGACTAAAACATATCACATAAGTATGGTCCACGTAAGCATCAAGTATCATAACATAGTATTCATGTATAAGGATTGTTTTCTGCATTGCATAAATAATAAGTTTAAGTGTAGTTTAAAAGTAAAACATGTTACACCCCAAAAAGTGGTAAACATAAAAAGGGGGTTGCGAGTATACTCACAATATTGCAAATGCTTCCGATTATCCAAGTGTTGACGAGGGTACGAGTTTGGGAGGATGGAACACCGAGGTCACCCGATAAGGGCAAATGATGGTGCATGAGTAAACGGAATTCCAAGAGAACGAACGAGAGTGGTTATCCTATGGATATAAAAATGTCACATAACGATCTAGTTAATAACTATACGTTAAATAGAATTCTTAATATTGTATGGTTTACAATTTAGTAATTGGTATATTATATTTTATCTCAATATAAACTTTTGTTTTTATACGAGAAATAGATTTGATAATTTAAGTTTGTTATTAACTTATTGTAAAAAGGAAGTTTAAATGAAATTTGATTAATTGTTAAGGGTTTTAATTCATAAGTACTGAATAATTTTAGAACTATTATTCCTTAAACAAATTAACTTTTATTAATACTGTTTAAACATATCTAAAGCTTTATTTTTCCACTAATGTTTTCCAAGACATAAACATTTATTTAGTGTTAACGACAGTGGAAGACTTTATCGTAAAGAATGCAATTGATAAAGAATACTGAATTAAACAAAACAAAAAAAAAAAGAAACCGGTGTGTAGCAGACCGGGCTCGAACCTACGACCATGTGGTTATCAACAACAACAGTAACCAATTAAGCTACATTTGGTTTTGTGAAGAATTAGGAATGTTATTATTTTTAACTCATAGCTGCGTGTCACCTTCTTTATTATAAAAAAAAAAAAACAGTCGAACAGTGTTATGCATTTGATTCAATTTATACCTGAACATTAGTCTAATTCTACATGATATATTTTTAAAGGTAGCTTATAAATGCCAAAAAGATAACCAAATAATTGAAGTGGAATCGTAGGCAGAAGTTATACCGAACAAAATGGCGAGTCGAGTTCCGCCGAACATGGTTTTGAAATGACCAGGAACGAGACTGAACGGAACAACCACCACGTTCACCGTCGCTGCCGTTATGCTGCTGCCGCTGCCGTCCAACGTCGTGCGACGCCGCCGTCGAACCGAGCACCATCATCAGCCATCATCATCTTCTCATCGGCATCAGACATCATCATCTTCTCCATCTTCGATCATCATCATCATATTGCTGCCAATAGCCACCGTGCGCCGCCACCCCCGAATGGTGGTCGCCGGAAATCGGAGAGGGGAAGAGAGATCGAGAGTGTGTGTGTTTGTATGTGGGTGTGTTGTCGGGTGAATGACACCGAAATGATGGCCGGGATGCAGTACCAGTCGCCGGAGAACATAGAGGGGGCAGGGGGTTCTGGTTTGGGATGCGGCTGATACAAGAGTTAGGGTTTAGATTTTTCTTTATATACTTTCAGTTATATACACAATAGTCCCTCAACTTTTAAGGAGTTAATTAAATAGTTAAATTAACTTGGTTTAAGTTTGATTTCCTATAACTAACTAGGTTATCTAAATAACCTTTAAATTAATTAATTGATTACTATATTGTTTTCTTTTTACAAAATAAATAATTAATTACACAGATAATTAACCGTATAAAAGTCTTTCAACGGTTATTTAATTCGCGAAAAATTTCCGTTAGATTAAGATTAGGATTCGAATTTCGAAATGGGTCGGATTTCGGGAATCCATTTTAACGGATGTTACAGTCTCCCCTACTTTAGGAGATTTCGTCCTCGAAATCTAAGAGGAAGACTTTTGAAAGATGGCATCCAAAGATTCAACAGAGAAAATAGATTAGACTTGATCGCGAACGAGGTTTGTATAAAAGACAAAGAATAAAGGAGAATAATGGGAGTACAAAAGTGAACGATTGATTTTAAATACACAAATGTGAGTATAAGGATGATATGTGTATTGGACAGAATAAAGTAGAGCGTTAAGAATGAAGTCTCGTCATGGACAATCGGATATAATGCGTTTGTGAGCTGTTTACAGTTTGTATAAAGGTCAAAGGGTCTGCAAAACACTGAATTTCTCATGGCACGTTTTACGAGAGTTTGGTAACATGGTGAAAACACTTATGTATAGGAAGTACCAGCGGCGTATCCACCATGTTTTGACCACATTACGTTCGTTACGTATTCCGTGTCATGTTACGTTCCGTGTCTTACTATACACAGTAGTACACTCTATGATTCTCATGCGCCTATCACCATAATCCCGTGTGCACCCGTGATTATATTGATCGTCGCATGATCCGCATAGCTTGTACTAGTTGTGTACGAATCAGGGTATACATAAATTTGAAAAATATGAATGTGTACGTATATGAGTGTAGCATGCAAGCAAGTCCATGCTTAAGTATTTATGGGACCCACGTAAGCGAATCCCTCGGATTCCGCTCGCGTATGGGTACGAATGTATGAATCACGAGTATGAATGAATGCATGAACATAAGTATAAGTGCAAGTGTACATACGCATGTGGGCGTACGTATAAATATAAAACATATGAGTATGAGTGTAGGTACGAATAATGAAAATTTCGTATATAGTATATGTTAAAGCATCACGAATTTAGACATATAAAGCGCTTGAGAAATTTGAGTACATAAACGGATGAATGTGAGTATAAATTATAAATCTTATAGATGCGAGTATAAATATGAGTACGAATATAACATAAAACGTATAAATGAATATAAGTGAAGACATAACATGTATAAGTATAAATGCAAGGAATAATGATTTTGTTGATAGTATAAATCGAAATACACTAGTTCAAACACGAAAAGATTAAGAAGTTTTGAGTATGAAAGGAAAAGAAAACAGGTGACACATGCGAGATTGTTGTGAGATATCAATTAAAACGTGTAAAATGATATTCATATATAGTTGTTTGCGCAAAACGTGGAGTTAAAATAGATTGGATTGTCACGAGATATAGACTCTAGTTTGTGAATGTAAAGGGAGTATGAAACGTCTATTGGTTATATGGAAAGTACTTTGTAAAGGAATGGAAATGCTACTGCGGTTTTAAAAGAGTTTACATAAGTTGAAAATTTGTCGGTTCTTATGAAGTTTCCTTGCCCACGTGTTTTGAATTTAATTGATGTATCGAGTGAGGTTTTGAAAAAAAAGTTATAGAGATTAATAAGTTTGCATCGTTTTAAGTAATTTTATGTTAGAAAATTTTGAAACTTACAGCTTCTTGTGAAAAAGTTGATCCTTAGGAAAAGGAATTTGATACATGAACTTAGTGATTGTTGAAGAATGTTTCATTGGTTTTGAAAAGGAATTTTAGTAAATGATTGAATAATATTGGTAATATTTTATAGGTGTGTGCAAAAAAGTTGATTTGATTCTCAATTGAAAATAAAAAATCTCTAGTTTAATGGTGTGAGAGGAGCGTGTTTCAATATTTACGTTGATTGGTGAATTTGTGGGTAACGGGTTTATTAGACCGACTAGACTGACAAGTAGTATTTCGTGAAATTTTGAAAATCGAGGAATAAGCGTTTATGGTAACATTAAAATTTTTGTGTATGCGAGTGCTGTGAAAATAGATTATAGAATAAGAGGTACGTTTAAATAAATGAAGCATTTTGAAATACATGATAAATGATTTAGGTATAAACATGATCATGTTTACATAATATAGCCTATTAAAAGAAAGCGTTGGGAACGATCACCTAGGTAATGGAATCACCCCTAACTCGTTGGTGAAGTCGTTGTAAGGTGAGAAATAAAACGGAGTTAGTCGTTATGGTAAGGGAATCACCCCTATCTTGATGACATGTCTCCATTTGTTGTTGCAAGAAGTGTAAATAAAATTACGTAAAATTATGTATGCTAATAATGTATGATCGTATGAAAAGTAATAGTATGATGTATGTGCAAAAGTGAAATATCAAAAATGGTTCAAATTTGACAAAAGAGAGTTTCATTATAAAAGATCGGAAATAAATAAGCGTAAGTTTGATAAAAAGAAACTTGGATGGTTCCAAAACGGAACGTTGACTAACCAAAGTGGTCGAAGAGTCTCCTGAATTGAGAGCATGCTTTGGCCTAATAGGTGAAATACTCTCGCCGACACGTCGGTTAACGGTATTTACCCTTCCGGTTACTACATGACCCAATCCAATCGAAAATTCGAGACTTGGCGGGATTTATAAAAATCAAGGCGCGAAACTAATCGACAAGATACAGGTTTCACCCCTAACTTGACAATTTCGTGCCCTAAGTGTGGTTGGTACTCGCCGGGTCAAAATTAAATTTCAACACTTTGGCAAGGGTCTTCTAGAATTTGAAAATGGAAATTCTCCATCAAGGTGAGGATTTCACTCCTAGCTTGGTGGCGAATTCCGCGTAAAACGTATAGATGGATTGAGAGTCATTCACCAAATTGTGGGTTTCACGCCTATTTTGGTGAATTCATCTCGTTGGTGTGATATGAGTGATTCTGATTTTTTTTAGTATAAACGAGTAAAGACGTATGTTCAAAATAATAATAAGCACAAGCACATAAAGTATCTCGAGAAAATAACACGTAAAAAAACATTTCAAGAATAACACATAAAGAATGGGGCAATACAACAAGTATTAACAAATAATAAAGCAAAGTATTTACACAAAAGTGACATATATGTTTAAAAAGGTCAAAAGAAAATAAATAAGGAGCATATAATGTATCATGCAAGTGGTTCAAGCAAAACAAAAGAATAAGGTTCTAGAACTATAGACTAGGGCAAAGCATTCCTACTTATTCCTAATTCCCTATAGTTATGGCTCTGATACCAATCTGTCACACCCCAACCAATGGCGGAAACATCGGGATGAGACGAAGTGTGAAGATTGCTAGAGACATCAAAACGCTATTTGTGACAATATTTAATAAACCGATTTCATTTCATCATTCATTTGTCAACATTACAAAGAAATCAAATAACGTCAAGTTCAAAGGAATTACAATACAACATAATCAAAATTGATACAACGATTAAACCTAAACGTCTATATGTGTATCTAGGCATCAACGCTACTTCATTTCATAGCATCATCATCCTCAGCCTATAACATGTTTAAAATAAAGTTCAATGCAAAAGCAAAGGCGAGTATACAAGTTTAAGCATAAGTATAAGTATAAGTACAAAAGTTTAAAACGAATCCACATGGCAACTTAGTTTATACGTGATCAACCTATCGTGGCATGCAATATTTCTAGCCAACCTCTGTTTACGCAAGAAAGTTTAATTAATTCAACATAACCCAAGTTTAAGGGGGGCGGTGCGTTACTTCTATAGCGCTATACATGTCGAAGGGAGGCTCGTGAGAGCTAATGACTAAAACATATCACATAAGTATGGTCCACGTAAGCATCAAGTATCATAACATAGTATTCATGTATAAGGATTGTTTTCTGCATTGCATAAATAATAAGTTTAAGTGTAGTTTAATAGTAAAACATGTTACACCCCAAAAGGTGGTAAACATAAAAAGGGGGTTGCGAGTATACTCACAATATTGCAAATGCTTCCGATTATCCAAGTGTTGACGAGGGTACGAGTTTGGGAGGATGGAACACCGAGGTCACCCGATAAGGGCAAATGATGGTGCATGAGTAAACGGAATTCCAAGAGAACGAACGAGAGTGGTTATCCTATGGATATAAAAATGTCACATAACGATCTAGTTAATAACTATACGTTAAATAGAATTCTTAATATTGTATGGTTTACAATTTAGTAATTGGTATATTATATTTTATCTCAATATAAACTTTTGTTTTTATAAGAGAAATAGATTTGATAATTTAAGTTTGTTATTAACTTATTGTAAAAAGGAAGTTTAAATGAAATTTGATTAATTGTTAAGGGTTTTAATTCATAAGTACTGAATAATTTTAGAACTATTATTCCTTAAACAAATTAACTTTTATTAATACTGTTTAAACATATCTAAAGCTTTATTTTTCCACTAATGTTTTCCAAGACATAAACATTTATTTAGTGTTAACGACAGTGAAAGACTTTATCGTAAAGAATGCAATTGATAAAGAATACTGAATTAAACAAAACAAAAAAAAAGAAACCGGTGTGTAGCAGACCGGGCTCGAACCTACGACCATGTGGTTATCAACAACAACAGTAACCAATTAAGCTACATTTGGTTTTGTGAAGAATTAGGAATGTTATTATTTTTAACTCATAGCTGCGTGTCACCTTCTTTATTATAAAAAAAAAAAAAACAGTCGAACAGTGTTATGCATTTGATTCAATTTATACCTGAACATTAGTCTAATTCTACATGATATATTTTTAAAGGTAGCTTATAAATGCCAAAAAGATAACCAAATAATTGAAGTGGAATCGTAGGCAGAAGTTATACCGAACAAAATGGCGAGTCGAGTTCCGCCGAACATGGTTTTGAAATGACCAGGAACGAGACTGAACGGAACAACCACCACGTTCACCGTCGCTGCCGTTATGCTGCTGCCGCTGCCGTCCAACGTCGTGCGACGCCGCCGTCGAACCGAGCACCATCATCAGCCATCATCATCTTCTCATCGGCATCAGACATCATCATCTTCTCCATCTTCGATCATCATCATCATATTGCTGCCAATAGCCACCGTGCGCCGCCACCCCCGAATGGTGGTCGCCGGAAATCGGAGAGGGGAAGAGAGATCGAGAGTGTGTGTGTTTGTATGTGGGTGTGTTGTCGGGTGAATGACACCGAAATGATGGCCGGGATGCAGTACCAGTCGCCGGAGAACATAGAGGGGGCAGGGGGTTCTGGTTTGGGATGCGGCTGATACAAGAGTTAGGGTTTAGATTTTTCTTTATATACTTTCAGTTATATACACAATAGTCCCTCAACTTTTAAGGAGTTAATTAAATAGTTAAATTAACTTGGTTTAAGTTTGATTTCCTATAACTAACTAGGTTATCTAAATAACCTTTAAATTAATTAATTGATTACTATATTGTTTTCTTTTTACAAAATAAATAATTAATTACACAGATAATTAACCGTATAAAAGTCTTTCAACGGTTATTTAATTCGCGAAAAATTTCCGTTAGATTAAGATTAGGATTCGAATTTCGAAATGGGTCGGATTTCGGGAATCCATTTTAACGGATGTTACATGGATGGCTTTAGCGACCACAGAAGTCGTCGCTAAAAAGTTAAAAGAATTAGCGGCGACATCTACTATAAGTAGTGACATGGCAGGTATTAGCGACGGTTCATTAGCGGCGAATTTTCACCGCTATTGCGAAAATTCTTTGCAGTGATTACACGAATTGAATAAATGTAAGTTTACATACTAAATAATAAAAAAAAGTTATATCTTTAAGAACCCTATGTATTGTACGAGTTAAATAAATGTAATTTTATATACGAAATAATAAAAAAGTTATATTTTTAAAAAGTCATATATATTACACGGGTTGGATAAATGTAATTTTGTATATTAAATAATTAAAAGTTATATTTTAAAAAAAAAACCTGTGTATTGTATGTGTTATACACTTGAATAAAATCTAATCTTACATACCCAATAATAAAAAATTATATCTTTAAAAACTATGTGTATTACACGGGTTGAATAATTGTAAATCTCTATAGTAAATAATAAAAAAAGAGTTAAATGTCATTTTAGTCCTTGTGGTTTGGTACATTTTGTCAGTTTAGTCAAAGGTTTCATTTTCGTCAGTGGGTCGAAAAAGATTTTCAGTGTTCCCATTTTAGTTCACTGGGTTAAACTTAATCCATTATTTCTGTTAACGAGAAAGGCAATTCGGTCATTTTATATGGCTGAATTGACCTTCTAGTTAACAATATTACATATAAAATGACCGAATTGTCCTTCTCATTAACAGAAAAAATGGATGAAGTTAACTCAGTGGACTAGAATGGCAATGGTGAAACCTTTTGGACCCACAAACGAAAAATGAAACCTTTGGACTTAACTGACAAAATGACCCAAACCTGATGGACTAAAATAACATTTATAACTCTAAAAAAAGATATATCTTAAAAAAAAAACCTCGTGTATTATACGGGTTGAATAAATCTAATTTTAAATACCAAAGAATAAAAAAAGTTATGTCTTCAAAAAAGCTAATGGATATACTTGATATGTTATGGATTTGGTGATTGCGGAGATAGTTATTGAAAAGAAGATACCTTATTCACGAAGCAAATCAATGGTCGTTTGAGTGATAAAATGTTGGTACCAATTCTGACAATTTGATTTACAAATTATGTAATAAAATCGATATAATAATTTTTTTAATAATGAAAATAATAATAATAATAATATATTAACATGAAAATAAGAATAAATAATATATTAATAGTTTGGTTTTCGAACACATAGCACTCCTTTTGACCTGATTGTTGCATCGAGCATCTCTTCTAGGATTTAACTAGCAATACGACCACAGCGCGTTGCAGCGCGAGTACATCGCAATCGCTGAATAGATTAGTTCAAGCATTACGTGATGCCTTAACCATAAGAAAATGTACGTTTCGGCGTATCTGTTTGAACTCGATGTAACCTATATAAGCATTTCGATTGAATCAACACGTAAAGTAAATCAAATATATACCGTACAACCATAACGTATTATACTGTGAAAGGAAAATGAATCACATGACCATACCAGGTGATACACCACACCTAATCGTATGAAGATCACATTAAAAAGTTATATGTTGTACACGAGTAGAGTGAAATATAGCTAAATTACATACAAAGAAAGATAATAAACCTACCACAACTGCTCTGACAATCTGGGATGCTCAGCCAAGATACGGAATATCCTATCTTCTAACAATGGGAATAAATCTACCACGGTTGCATGCTCAACGACTGCTAAGTGAAAGCAAAGTACCCGCCAACAAACAAAAAAACCTCAACCTAGCCCAAACCTACACGAAGGCATTCAATTTAGCTATATGAAGTATTGTAAACTGTGTTGGGGAACATTAAGAGTAGTGGGTGTTATAGCACTTGCATTTTGCCACCTATAGCCGGTGACAATAGTTCATGTGATTAAAAACTAAAGAGATTAAACCAACAAATGCAAATGCCATGTGCAAGATTTGATTTGGAAACTAAGTCGCATTATAAATGATGTAATTTAGTTTGACAATTATCTCACATATCTTTAAGGGAGTGGTATGGCAGCTCACTCGTGGAATCCCTTCACTAGTTGGTTCCTGTCCCCAAAAATATGATATGTTTGCTCAACACATTTTGATCTCGCTTTTACACACGTTAAAAAAAATTAATAAGGCTACTATTAAAGAGCTCAGTACATAATAATAAATGGTAGAATTTTTTCCCAAAATAAAAAAAATTGTGTAAAGACAAGATCATATTTTCGCTGTTAATATGTAAGTAATATAGACTCAAGCTAAATCAAAGAGAGAGAAAGAAAGAACCATTCGGAAATCAAACAAACGAAATGGAAAGAATAGGAATGAGAACCTTAAAACTCTATTTCCTTTGTATACATACTCTATAATTAGTATGCATGAGCAAACGTTTGTAATACATAGAAATAAGCAATTCCTCGCGCGCGGTTCACTGTTACTTAAATTCAAGTAGAATACAAAGCACATGAGACCGCACACACACCTTCGACAACACCTTATATGACTATCAAACTACAATATTAAATAAGGTTCAACTCTTAAAATACGAAATTATGTTTAGTTCTTACCATTTTTTGTGGAACTTGAAAAGTGGTTGCAGTTGTGAGCGCGAAAATCAGTCGGTCTCAAATCCTCGATTGGTAAGTGAAAGAAGATGCATGTTGATCATCGAAGCAAGCAGATTTCAAGACCGTATTAAATCACTTTATCATAAATTAAACTTTTGTATCTAAAATTTAGATTGAAAACAATAAGGTTTTATTAACATATGTAAAGAATTGTAGATGAGAAATGCAATGACATATTGAAGAAGTCAGAGTTGACCGAGAAAGAAGGACCAACGGTAATGTTTACGTTTACGTTGGTAAATGAAGATCCAATAATATCGCACACTTAGTTTTATTTTTGACTATTTAATGCAGCACCAGTAGGTTAATAATTCCAGTTCCATTTGTCGAAAATAATCATTCTATTTACCTTTCAGTTCTGCATGTATTTCCAGTTTAATGATCAATAAAGTGTGCTGATTAGTTATCATTTTCTTTCTGTTCTTGTGTCAAACCACCTCTGAATACCAACACTTGGTATCAGAGCTTGTGTTCTTGATCCAATTTTTTATGCCCAAAATAGTCCGATCTCAAACCATGAATGTTGTTGCTTCCACTTCTTCGAATCCCCCAAAAGAAAATCCTTTCCCGTTTCAATGTCCTACCCTTACCTCTTCAAACTACACAACATGGGCGATCAAGATGGAGGCCATTATGGATGCCCAAGGGTTATGGGAATCCATAGAACCACAAGCCGGTGTGGTTGTGGATGAGAAAAAGAGCAAGACGGCCCGAGCCTTCATCTTTCAAGCAATACCGGAGGAGATCCTATTGCAAGTTGCAAAAAAGAAAACAGCCAAAGAAGTGTGGGAATCATTGAAGACAAGGTTTGTCGGAGCAGAACGGGTTCAAAAGGCTCGCTTGCATACGCTTAAAAGTGAGTTCGAGTCAATGCGAATGAAAGACGGAGAGTCCATTGATGATTATGCCGGAAAGTTATCCGGTATGATCTCGAAGTACAACAGTGTGGGTGCCGTTTTAGGGGACGAAGAATTGGTAAGGAAGTTGCTTGATACCGTCACGGATAAGTACATTCAATTGGTGGCCTCAATGGAACAATATTCAGATGTCGAAAAGATGCCATTCGAAGAAGCCATAGGTCGGTTAAAAGCCTATGAGGATCGATTAAAACTTCGACAAGGGAGCTCTACCGGTGAAAGTTCGTTACTCTTTACGAAGGCGGAAGGGGTATCAAACAACAGAGGGTTTAATAAACACTGTTTCGGGCGTGGTCGTGGGCATACAGATGATGACAGAGGTGGTAGAAGCGGGTCACGAGGTGGTCGTGGTTCCGGTAGAGGCCGGGGTGGTCGTAATGGAGACAAGTTTTATCACGAAGGGAATAGAACGTATCGCAAACCACGTGACAAGAGTCACGTAAAATGTTTCGAATGTAACAAATATGGTCACTATTCCTCCGAATGCAAGAATGAGAAGAAGCAAGATCCAGAAGTGCATTTAACAAGAGAAACCGAAGACGAACCCACCTTGCTACTATGTGTCTGTGGTGAGGAAGCCCAAAAAATGGTCTTGTTAAATGAGGAAAAGGTTTTTCCGAAGTTGCACGAGAGACGAAACGGGTCAAACGAAGATATGTGGTATCTTGATAATGGAGCAAGTAATCACATGACGGGAAAGAAAGACGCATTTGCAGAATTGAATGAAGCTGTAACGAGTCAAGTTCGGTTCGGAGATGGATCAAAGGTCGAGATTCGAGGTAAAGGTTCACTTATGTTTAGTTGTAAAAATGGTGATCAATTGCTAGTTCCCGATGTGTATTATATACCGTCATTAACTAGCAACATTTTGAGCCTAGTCAATTAACAGAAAATGGGTATGATGTGTGGATGCATGATGAGTTTCTAAGGGTGTTTGATAGCCACAAAAGACTTGTGATGAGGATCCAAAGATCACCAAACAGATTATACAAAATAGTTTTAAAACTTGCCAAACCAATCTGTTTGAAAGCTAGTCTAGATGAGGAAGCATGGGCATGGCATGCAAGGCTAGGCCATGCTAATTTTCATGCTATAGAAACAATGGCAAAGAAGGGACTAGTGAGAGGATTGCCATGCATCTCGCATCCCGAACAATTGTGTGAAGCCTGTCTCGTCGCTAAACAAACTCGAAAAAGTTTCCCAAAAGAAGCAAAATGGAGAGCAACGAAGCCATTGGAGCTATTGCATGCTGACCTTTGCGGTCCGATAACGCCACAAACATGGGGAGGTAACCGGTATTTTCTTTTGATAGTTGATGATTTCAGCCGTTATATGTGGGTATATTTGTTAAAAACAAAGAATGAAGCATTTGAAAAATTCAAGTTTTTCAAGACACAAGTCGAGAAAGAAAGTAAATATAAGATCAAGACGTTAAGAACGGATCGCGGAGGGGAGTTTAACTCACATGTTTTTATAGATTTTTGTAACCAAACGGGTATCAAAAGACAAACAACGACTCCCTATACCCCACAACAAAACGGTGTTGTGGAGCGTAGGAACAGAACAGTGCTCGGAATGACGCGGTCCATGCTAAAGTCAATGAATGTGCCTGAACCATTGTGGGGTGAAGCGGTACGCCATGCGGTTTATTTAGTCAACAGAATAGTGACGAAGGCAGTGAAAAACAAGACTCCATATGAGGCTTAGATGAGGAAAAAGCCAAGCCTAAAATATCTAAAGTATTTGGGTGTGTTGGGTATGCTATCAAGCTAACTGGGCGATTTCAGAAGCTTGAAGATAGAAGTCAACCTTTGATTTATTTAGGAAGGGAACCAGGAAGTAAAGCATTTAGATTGTTTAATCCAAGGGAACAAAAGGTGGTGGTTTCAAGAGATGTTATTTTCTATGAAAACAAACAGTGGAATTGGAAGTTTGAGAAGTCTTTGTCACCAGAGGACAAAACTTTTTCAAGTTGGTACTATGCACAGGTTGATGGAGATAAGATGGAGCATGGGAATAATAATAATATTGGCGGCAATTCTCAGTGGGACCCCAGCACTCCCACAACCGAAAATTCTAATATTTTATCTAGTCCTATGCATGTTGCAGGTACATCTCAAACAACCAGCCCTATACAAGATAACTCGAGCAGCAGCAGGTCATATGAAGCCTCCCCAGCTTCATACGATGACTCGCCATTTCAAGGATTCAGATCGGTTGACGAAGTGTATGAAGAAACAACAGCAATGAATGAACACGAGGTCCACGATATGTATGAACGGGATGAGTTGTTGTTACTAAATGATGAACCAAGTTCTTATAAAGAAGCATCAAGCGAAGAAAGTTGGATGAAGGCAATGCAAGCTGAGCTAGATTCAATAGAGAAAAACCAGACTTGGAGTTTAACCCAGTTGCCTCCCAACCAAAAGGCGATAGGGTTAAAGTGGGTTTACAAGTTAAAAAAGGATGCACACGGGAACGTAACGAAGCATAAAGCTCGGTTGGTGGAGAAAGGCTACGTTCAACTTAAAGGTGTCGATTTTGAAGATGCTTTCGCGCCCGTAGCAAGGATGGAAACGGTCCGGTTAATCATTGCAATGGCCGCAACAAAGGGTTGGCTTATTCATCATTTGGATGTCAAGTCGGCGTTTTTAAATGGCGATCTCCAAGAAGAAGTTTACGTAGTCCAGCCGGATGGTTTCAAAGTTAAAGGAAAGGAACACTTGGTGTACAAGCTTCACAAAGCCTTATACGGGTTGAGACAAGCACCGAAAGCTTGGAATTCGAAGTTGGATAAGACGTTGAAAGAACTTGGTTTTAAGAAGTGTATCCATGAGCAAGCAGTATATACAATGAACAGGTCAGGTTCAATATTAATTGTTGGTGTGTATGTTGACGACATAATCGTAACAGGGTCAAATAAAGCTGATGTTGATAAGTTCAAGGAAAGGATGAAAACAATATTTGACATGAGTGATCTTGGCTTATTGTCTTACTACTTGGGCATTGAGGTGCAACAAAGTAGTGAAGGAGTAATCCTCAAACAGTCGTCATATGCAAAGAAAATTATGAAATTGGCAGGAATGGTTGATTGTAACGCGGTTCAGTACCCAATGGAAAACAAGTTGCAGATGACCAAAGAAGGAGAGGGCACAGAAGTTGACCCGACTCACTACCGAAGGCTCGTAGGGAGTCTTCAATATTTGCTGCACACACGACCTGACCTTAGCTACTCGGTCGGAGTAGTGAGTCGCTTCATGGAAGTCCCTAAAGAGTCACATCTCACAGCCGTAAAGCACATAATTCGGTATATCAAGGGTACAATTAATAGTGGGTTGAAGTACCAATCCGGGGGAGATGAAACACTGGTCGGATATAGTGATAGCAGTTTTGGCACCGATATTGAAGACCGAAGAGGAAGGACGGGTACCGTATTCTATTTGTCAAACAATATGGTTACGTGCTCTTCTCGAAAGCAACGTACAGTGGCACTATCCTCATGTGAAGCGGAGTTTATGGCTGCTACAACCGCTGCGTGCCAAGCCTTATGGCTAAGGAATCTCGTTGGTGAAATGATTGGAAAAGAGCCTCAATGTGTGAAACTGTTGGTCGACAATGAAGGCGCAATTGCACTAATGAAAAATCCCCTTTCAGTTCTGCATGTATTTCCAGTTTAATGATCAATAAAGTGTGCTGATTAGTTATCATTTTCTTTCCGTTCTTGTGTCAAACCACCTCTGAATACCAACAATGGTTTCATGAAAATTTTTGACCGTGTAAATCAATAATCTAACATCGTTGTATAGAATACAAACTACCTAACCTGAACCCTAACAAACCTGGAAATAACATATCATTCACGTTTACAAATAAAATACAAGTACATAAATGAAAACACGATCATAGCTAGTAATACAAATCAAATAACGAAAATCACAAAGCACAACAACGTTAAATCATGTATGTGATCGAGAATTGACCTGCAATTTTAGGGTTTTGAACAATGACAACAAGATAAAGCCGTGAAAAACAAAGATTGATGGATGAAATAGTTGCAGAGATTAAGTAGAGGAGCAGTGAAGATAATAGCGCAATAACATCAGGAGGCAGAGATGGCGCCAAGAAAACCTACTTGTAATGCCCCTACCGATTACACTCGTTGCAATTGATGGTACACCTTCCCCCATCTCGTTTGGTGAAGCATCAGCGGAGATCAAAAAAGTTACAGATGTCGGTGAAGTAAGTGGTATCCTCTCTTTCTATGGGACATGTATATAGTGAAATAGACGTGGCAAAGGAGAGCAACGACACCGCATGAGGGACTGATGAAAAGAAACAAACAGTTGTAGAAGGCTTAAACCGTAAAAAAGCAAAGGACCAAAATCGTAAATTCGACCGACATTCATTCTTAAGATATAGATAATTGAAAACCCGGTTAATCTCTTAACATCATACTTAGTTAGAATAGATTATTATATAGCGGTTATGAACTACGAGGACCAAAATTGACAAAGACAAAGATGGTAACTACCATCATTAACCGAAAGGGTATGTCCCTTCCCTCACTTCAACTCCGATCGGTACAAGGGAAAAGGAAAGGAGACGCACTGGTTGAAACGAATGGACAGGAAACAACGTGACTCTTCAAGGTTTAATCACAACCACACATCCAAGAGACGTGTCTTTTCACGAAGAGACACAACTCTTCACTCGTACCCGTAGAAAACTATAAATAGGATAGAATGTTTCATTTGTAATCACTACATACTCTCATTCGATTGTTACATACATTCAAGTTATTGTTTATGCAAGTTTGTTTAATCACGCTCATTCTAGAGATCAAGATCCAATTCGGGCTAACAAATTGGTATCAGAGCATCAGGCTCTAAGCGTGGGAATCGCAAGGCATCGCAGGGAATTCGCGATCAGGTTTCATTTTCGTTTTAATTCGCAAAAGTTCATTTCAGAATTTTTTTATTTTCGGTTCTAGTATAATCGGTTGAACCGAAGGGTTAGGAATCTAGGGTTTTTTTTGATTCCGGGGTTTAGTGCGAATTAGATTGTTTTGGTTGTTTGATTGTTACACGATTCGGGTAATCGGGGTTTATGAGATCTATTGAAACCAAGAAAATAAAAGTTTATTAGAAGTGAAGATTGTTCGGCAGGAAGATATGTCAAGAACACCCGGACAAAATCCAATTATTATACAGAAAGAAGGAAATTCTCTTTCCCAGTTTCAGTGTCCGTTTCTGAAACCAACAAACTATACGGTTTGGGCTATTCGTATCAAGACGATTCTTGAAGCGAATGGTTTGTGGGAAACGACTGAACCGGCAGAAAATGCAACGGTAGACACCAAGAAAGATAAGTCTGCAATTGCATATCTGTTTCAAGCAATACCAGAAGATGTTGTATTACAAGTTGCAAGTTGTAAAACTGCAAAGGAAATTTGGGATAATCTAAAGGTTAGACACATTGGTGTTGATCGGGTACAAAAGGCGCGTATGCACACGCTATTATCAGAATTTGAATTGTTGCAAATGAGGGATGACGACACTATTGATTCGTTTACCGCAAAGATTAATAGTATCGTTACCCGGGCAACTGAAGTAGGAACGACATTGAGTCAACCGACTCTAGTACGCAAACTTCTAAATGGCGTACCGGATAAGTTTACTCAAATCGTTGCCTCCATGGAACAATACTCCGATCTAGAAACTATGACTCTAGAAGAAGCAGTCGGAAGATTAAAGACATATGAAGAACGGCTCAGGTTAAAGAAAGGAAATCAAGGAGAAAGCCAAGATAGGCTTATGTTCACACATAATGATAACACCAGAGGAAGGCAATCTGGAAACCGCGGTCGTGGTAGATTTAACCAAACGCGTGGAAATTGGCGAAACAACGGAAATAGGCAAAGTCCCAAAAACGAAGGATCTACATCTAGACCTAGAAATGGAAGTTCTAGAAATTGGAGAAAGTTTGCAAGAACCGACCTGAGTAAGATCCAATGCTTTAAGTGTCAGAAGTTTGGACACTTCAAGAAGGACTGTTCTGAGAAAGACGAAGTACAAGAACATTCAAACCTCGTCGAGGAAGACGAAGCACCCGTACTGCTAATGGCAATACAAGAAGAAAATGTTGTTCAAGAAAGGGCTCTGCTAAACGAGGAACGTATAAAACCAACAAGTTACGCCTCAAAAGATAAAAATCTATGGTACTTAGACAACGAGGCCAGCAACCACATGACAGGGGTGCGAAGTCACTTCAAAGAATTAGATGAAACGGTGACAGGGCAAGTACGATTCGGTGATGGGTCACACGTAGATATTAAAGGCAAAGGTTCAATACTACTGGAATGTCTGAACCAAGAACAAAAGATTGTTTCACAAGTATACTACATTCCAAGTCTGAAAAGCAACATATTGAGCCTCGGACAACTTACAGAAATCGGTTGCAAAGTGGTTATGGACGGAGATCTACTTACTATCCGAGATCGAAATAGAAAGCTACTAATGCGAGTCAAGAGACTGAAGAACAGGCTGTACAAAGTCAAACTGAAGACTGGAAAACCAATCTGCCTACTATCAAAGACTGAAGACATAGCATGGTTATGGCACGCAAGGTTAGGCCATTTACACTTTGATGCTATTAAGGAAATGACTCGTAAGAACTTGGTACATGGAATTCCTCAAATAAATCATGCCAGTCAAATCTGTGACGCATGCTTATTAGGAAAGCATAGTAGGGCACCATTTACAAATCAGGCAAAGTTCAGATCATTAAAACCTCTGGACTTAGTCTATGGAGATTTGTGTGGTCCTATATCCCCACCAACACATGCTGGGAAGAAGTATATATTCTTACTTGTAGACGATTATACTCGCTACATGTGGGCATATTTACTAACTTCCAAGGATCAAGCATTCGAAACATTTAAGGAGTTCAAAGAAAAGGTGGAAAAGGAAGCGCAGACCAAGTTAAAAATGCTAAGGACGGATAGAGGAGGTGAATTCACATCGGCTGAATTCAACAAGTATTGCAAAACCAACGGCATAGCAAGACAGCTTACAGCACCATATTCCCCACAGCAAAATGGAGTAGTAGAAAGGCGAAACAGGACGATGTTATCCACTACTCGCAGTATGCTAAAGGCAATGAACACGCCACAGAATTTTTGGGGTGAAGCAATACAACACACGATATACGTACTAAACAGGGTTCCAACAAAAGCCCTGGTAAACAAGACACCATATGAAGCATTGAAAGGAAGGAAGCCAAATTTAGAACACTTGAAGGTTTTTGGCTGCACTGCTTACGCTAAGGTACTACCACTTCAACAAAAGAAGTTAGATGACAGAAGTGCACCTATGGTTTACCTTGGAATAGAAGAAGGATCAAAGGCATACAAATTATATGATCCAGCAAAAAACAATACCTTGGAATAGAAGAAGGATCAAAGGCATACAGATTATATGATCCAGCACAAAACAAGATATGTGTCAGTAGAGATGTAAAGTTCATGGAAGGTCAACCATGGAACTGGAATAGTTATATGGAGACGGTAGATTCAGGGAATCCCGAATGGACAAACTTTGTCATTCAAGAAGATGACATACCACCAGAATTAGAAGAAAATGAACCAAGTAGTCCTGGCAGTAGCGGGCCACAACATGATGATTCAGGAGTAGATCAGACAGAAGAACAAGACTCCTATGTAACCCCGCCAGCACATTCATACAATCAGAACTCAGCAGGAAGTTCAAGCAGTTTATCAAGTGGAGGTCCATCCACCTCTGAAAGTACATCAGAAAGTATTAGTGACACTCCAGTAAAGCTGAGAAGTCTCGAAGAATTATATGAAGAAACAGAAGAAATTCAAATACATCCACATGAATTATTACTTGCTGAAGAAGAACCAAGGAATTACAAGGAAGCATCTAGTGACAGAAAATGGATTGAAGCAATGAAGGCTGAGTTAGACTCAATAAACAAGAATACCACTTGGAGTTTGACGGAGTTGCCAAGAGATCACAAGGCAATAGGATTAAAGTGGGTATTCAAGACTAAGAAAGATGCAAACGGAAACATAGTCAGACACAAGGCAAGACTGGTTGCAAAAGGATACGTTCAGCAACACGGAATAGACTTTGACGAAGTCTTTGCACCAGTAGCATGTATGGAGACAGTACGACTAATGTTGGCTTTAGCAGCATATCAAGGTTGGGAGGTACATCATCTAGATGTGAAATCTGCATTCTTGCACGGAGACCTCAAGGAGTAAGTCTACGTATCACAACCAGAAGGATTTGTAAAGCCAGGAAATGAAGGAAAGGTTTACAGACTATCAAAAGCACTGTATGGATTGAGACAAGCACCAAGAGCTTGGAACACGAAGTTAGATCAAACCCTAAAGTCACTTAACTTTAAGAAGTGCACTTTAGAGAACGCAATCTATACAAGGACAAGTGAAGCTTCTACACTAATAGTTGGAGTCTACGTTGATGACTTGATAGTCACTGGAACATCAAAAAAGGAGATAGACATCTTCAAATCTCAGATGAAGAACAAATTTGATATGAGCGATCTAGGATTACTAGCATACTATCTGGGAATAGAAGTAATTCAAACAGGGGGTGAGATAGGCATCAAGCAGACATGATATATCAATAAGATACTCAAAGACGCCGATATGTTATCCTGCAATGACACAAAGACTCCCATGACTCCAGGAACTCAATTAACAAAGACTGAAGAAGGAGATCTAGTAGATGCAACACATTACAGAAGCCTGATAGGTTCTCTCAGGTACTTATTGCATACAAGACCAGATCTATGTTACCCAGTCAGTCTGCTTAGTAGATTCATGCAAGAACCAAAGGAACAACACCTGAAAGCAGTAAAGCAAATACTACGTTACATCAAAGGAACTAAAGAGCATGGAATCATCTACAAAAGACAAGGACGATGTAAGATCACAGGTTATAGTGATAGTAGTTTTGGAGTTAATACAGACAAAGGAAAAGGAACAACTGGTCTGGTATTCTACTTTGGAGAATCACCTATAACCTGGTGTACACAGAAGCAACAGACAGTGGCACTATCATCATGCGAATCAGAATTCATGGCAGCCACTGCAGCATGTCAAGCACTATGGCTTAAAAGATTGTTAAGTGAAATCATAGGATGGAAGGAAGAAAAGATAACACTCAGAGTAGATAATGTTTCAGCAATAGCACTCATGAGAAATCCAGTCTTTCATGGAAGAAGCAAGCACATTGACACACGCTATCACTTCATAAGAGAATGTGTGGAAAACGAAGATATCACTGTGGAACACATAAGCGGAGAACTACAACGAGCAGATATACTAACAAAGGCACTAGCAAGGATCAAGTTTGCTACAATGAGGGAACTGCTCGGGATTCAAGATTTGAAGCAATTTATGGATGTTCGAGATTAGGGGGGTGAATGAAAACCCGGTTAATCTCTTAACATCATACTTAGTTAGAATAGATTATTATATAGCGGTTATGAACTACGAGGACCAAAATTGACAAAGACAAAGATGGTAACTACCATCATTAACCGAAAGGGTATGTCCCTTCCCTCACTTCAACTCCGATCGGTACAAGGGAAAAGGAAAGGAGACGCACCGGTTGAAACGAATGGACAAGAAACAACGTGACTCTTCAAGGTTTAATCACAACCACACATCCAAGAGACGTGTCTTTTCACGAAGAGACACAACTCTTCACTCGTACCCGTAGAAAACTATAAATAGGATAGAATGTTTCATTTGTAATCACTACATACTCTCATTCGATTGTTACATACATTCAAGTTATTGTTTATGCAAGTTTGTTTAATCACGCTCATTCTAGAGATCAAGATCCAATTCGGGCCAACAATAATCAATCAATACATTTAGTTTTTTTTTTAATCCAGTATCTCTTTTAGGATTTAATTACTCAATACGTTTAATTTTTTTTTAATTTTATAAATGGATAAGATGATTTTAAAGGTAGATAAATAATTTGTTTTATTTACAAAATATCTTAAATTAATAATTTAAATATGAGGATGATATTTTTTTTAGAAAAATATATAGAAATATTGATTTAGAAGGATTGATATCTAAACCTAAAGAATACTTAAAATAAAAGATAAAACTTATCTATAATTATGGCTTATCACTTATCAGTTAAGAAATATATAGATAATATTTAAACCTAAAGCATATTAGCTAAATTAGAGGAAAAAATGGTGGGAAAACAATTTTGAGTATGCATAGTAATAGGGCATGTGTCTCATATAGGTTTACTTTGTTATATAGTATAGATAGATAGATTCATATACAGCAATCAGGGTCGGACCTAGAATACAAGTAACCCAAACTTGGGCCTAGGGCCTTCAAAAAATTAGCACCCCTACTTAAAAGATAGATAGATAGATTGATAAGTTTCACTAGGCCCAAGTCTGGGTTACTTATATACACTCACTATTAATATTAGCGAAAACTTATTGTTTTAGATTTTTTGGTTACTTATACAAGCAAACAAGTGTCTATTACACTCACTATTAATATTAGTGAAAACTTATTGTTTTAGATTTTTTGGTTCCTTATACAAGCAAACAAGTGTCTATTACAGTCGGATTAGATTTTTGCTTGTTTCAAACACAAATAAATAAATAAGTATCATTTATAACAATTAAATATATATAGATATAGTTATAAAAGAAGGTAGAGTCATCAAGTTTCAACAGAGAAAGCACGAAACTTCTCATATCTTCTTCCTTTCTCTTTTCTCATCTTTATTTATTCCACCAACAATTAGTTAAAAGGCATCCTAACCTTCTTTATATTCGCCACCACCATTCACCACCATAAACACACACATACAACAATGGCAATGCTCGTTTAATCCTCAACAACCTCACTCACTCTCAAAGATTACCTCTTCAAACACAAGCATGCACTTCTCAACTCCTCCACCGTTTCTCCACCACCACCAACCACCATGAAAAACCCGAAACCAAAGAGGTTTCCGTCTCCGATTCCGCCAAGAAACCGCGGTCCGTTTCCCCTCGCAGGCGCCGTCGAAGGTCACTTTGGTCGTCGGAAAACACTAATCAGAACCTACCTCCTTTAACTCTTATTCACCATCAATATGTCCCTATTGATATATTTGTTGTAGTCATTTAGATGAAATTTTTAGTGCTAAAATGTCCATCACTTGATGTTATAAAAATACGTGAATTCAAATTAAAATTGTCGTTTCAAATTTACATGTACATAGTTATATATTAGTTTACAACTTTACTTTTGTTTAGGTGTAAAATTTACTAATCAGTTTTTCCACACTTTTCAATTTTCATTCTTATATTTTTCTTTTTCTACAACTTTTACACAAACTATTTTTCATTGTAATCTCAATGATTATTCACTTTTAACTTCGGTCTCTTATATTTTTAACCTTCTACAAATTTGTTGTTTTACGTTTCCGTCGAAATTTTTCGAGTTAACACATTGCGATGCGCGTGTGTTATTCAACGTTTTTACGTTTTTTTTTTGCGGTTTAATGACCCCGGCGCATGCGCGAGTTCTATTAGTTATTATTTTCTATGTTTTACGTACATGCTACAACACGTGTGCATGGTTAAACGTTTTTGTCTCTACTTTTTATTCGTTTAATGGTCCCGGTTTTACTATATACTAGTGCATAACAAAAGTACAATTCGCCAATATCCATGCAATTTTCAAGTCCACAGGGCCACAAAATAAAAAATACAAAAACAAAATCGTCATAAGGCCACATTAGTCATAAAGCCCTTAAGGGCGTTATGACTAGTGGCGAAAAGTGCAAGAGCGGGTTTTATGAGGCTTTATATCACAAGAGGTGTAGTAGTAAGAGGGTTATATAACCCCTTCAATTATACATATATATATATATATATAGGGGATGGATCATGAGAAAACTAGTTTAAATGAGAAAACCAAAAAACTAACTAAAAAAACCTAAAAAAAACCAAAAAAATACCAAAATTTTTTTTTTTTTTTACAATTTTTTAATAAAAAATCGCTACTTTATATGTATGGAAAAAAATTTTCAAAAAAAAAAAAAAAAAAAAAAAAAAATTTTTGTTGTACTGCACATGTGCATTAATACGAAAAGCCTAAACCACTTAACCCACCACCCACCGACACCCCCCAAAAACCTAAACCCCCCCCCCCACCCCCACCCCCCAAAACCTAAATTCACCCTCCCACCAAAAGCCTAACCCCCCACCCCCCACCCCCAAAAACCTAAACCCCCCCCCCCCCCCACCCCCACCCCCCAAAAACCTAAAACTAAACCCTAAACATAAACCCGAAAAGGGAGAGGGAGGGAGACTTTTAATGAAGGAGGGGGGACTTTTAATGAAGGAGGGGTAAAATTGGAACAAAAAATATATAAATTTTCAAACATTTCCCATTTCTCCATACGTTATCATTTTAAAACAAAAATGGCACCATAAGATCACAAATTTTCTTATCTTTCATTCAAGTATATTCGAGCATATTTTTTATGACATAAAAAAAGATTTATGGTGTCGTCTTGTTTTCTACACTATTATTATAGTAGTGCACATGTGCAATGTAACATGTACTACAATTGCATTACATGCTTAAAATTAGCTTTTTGAGTCTAGTTTAGCTTTTAGGGTTAGTTTTTTTGGAGGTTTAGGATTAGGATTAGGTTTTTGGGTGTGGGGGGAGGGGGGTTTAGGTTTTTTTTTGGGGGTGGGGGGTGGGGGGTTTAGGTTTTTTTTCGGGTTTATGTTTAGGGTTTAGTTTTAGGTTTTTGGGGGGTGGGGGGTTTAGGTTTTTGGGGGGTGGGGGGTGGGGGGTTTAGGTTTTTGGGGGGTGGGGGGGTTTAGGTTTTTTTTGGGGGGGGGGTGGGGGGTTTAGGTTTTTTTCGGGTTTATGTTTAGGGTTTAGTTTTAGGTTTTTGGGGGGTGGGGGTGGGGGGGGGGTTTAGGTTTTTGGGGGGTGGGGGGTGGGGGGGTTAGGCTTTTGGTGGGAGGGTGAATTTAGGTTTTGGGGGGTGGGGGTGGGGGGGTTTAGGTTTTTGGGGGGTGTCGGTGGGTGGTGGGTTAAGTGGTTTAGGCTTTTCGTATTAATGCACATGTGCAGTACAACAAAAATTTTTTTTTTTTTTTTTTTTTTTTTGAAAATTTTTTTCCATACATATAAAGTAGCGATTTTTTATTAAAAAATTGTAAAAAAAAAAAAAAATTTTTGGTATTTTTTTTGGTTTTTTTTAGGTTTTTTTAGTTAGTTTTTTGGTTTTCTCATTTAAACTAGTTTTCTCATGATCCATCCCCTATATGTATATGTATATATGTGTGGGTGGGAGAGGAACATTGTGCAGCGTTATGTATTTCATGCAAAGACAACAAAACCAACCCATAGCGTCGGCCGTAGCGGTGTGGCCGGGCGCTAAGGGGCGCGATCAAGCATTCCGGCGGTATATATCGCCTCATTACGGACGGTCTAATAATACGTCATATTACTATTAGAAAATACATAATAAAAATACAATTTGTAAATATCCTTATAATTGTTCTCAAACTTATTTTCCAGATTTTGAAACTAGCTATTATATATTCTAGACAAACATTTTAAAGCAACCACAAAGTCATTGAACTAGCGAGTTCATAATAGGGTTATATTTGATATCTTTTTCTAAATTATAAATTCTAAATTAAATTTTTGATGACACAGTCAAAGAAAAATTTCATGGGTAAAGCATACCCGTTGTAATTGTTCTGATATAAAGATTTTTTGACACTAGGATTAGGGAATGCGATCGTGGAAGCGGCTACAAACATGAACAGATTACTCGAAAACTTATCACCATCACGTCTAATAAGGCGATTCAAAGAGAAAGACGAAAGCTACACCATCAAGTTTCAGATGCCCGGGTTGTCGAAAGATGATGTGAAGATCACAGTTGAAGATGGGATGTTGTTCATTCGAGGCGAGCATAAGGACGAGGAAGAAGGTTCTGATGACGATGAATTTTGGTCGGCTGCCACCTATGGGTACTATAACACTAGTCTCATGCTGCCGGAAGATGCGAAAGTGGAGGAGATTAAGGCGGAGATGAAGGATGGAGTTGTTGGTGCACTTGTGTCTGTACTTTGTCTGTATTCGGTCTGTATTCGGTCTGTATGTAAACGATGTCCTAAGTCTGTAAATTGACTAAGTCAACCATCCTCCGGATTGACTTGGTCAAACAGTTAGAAAGATAAATGTCTGTCTCGAAGGATAACCTCGAAGGATAATGTTGATCCTTCGAGGTGCTCGAAAGATATGGTTCGACCATGGTTCGACCATTAGACCTCGAAGGATGATCCTTCGAGGTCAATGCTGATCTTTCGAGCTTGCTGTCATCGATAGATGATCCTTCGGACCATCTATCGGATCCTTCGGACAGGACCTGCTGTGTATGGGTATATATATCCATGCAGTGTGTTGTGGTTTAGCCAGACACTCATAGATGCACACATAGAGAGTTGAGAGCATTCTGCTGGAAACACACACACACACTTGAGAGTTTACATCTTTGGTTTTGTAAACATTGTGCTTGTAACCGTAAACCTTCATACGTATTAATACAGTGGTGTTAATCGGTGAAATCTTGTGTGCTTGTTTCTCTACTTGCTTCATCCCGGTTTGCCTACTAGCTTGGATTCCGCACTTGCTAGTGGGTTAGTATAACAAGGTTTAGGTTTGTTCTCGATCCTCCGAGAAAAGGGACCTACAAGTGGTATCAGAGCCTCGCTCTTTACCTTGTTTAAAACCGGTTTGTTCGAGTTCTTTGGTGTGTTTGGACACTTGGTTTAGCACTCGTTTTTGGTAGTTTCCTTGCATTTTGAAACTGAAAAACGGCTACTAAACCTATCGGGAGTGTTCGGGGTCGGTTTGGGTAACATAAAAATCGTTTTTGTAAAACTTTGATTTTCCGGCCATTTTTCCGGTGGTATCTCCGGTGACTGTTGTGGATAAGGTGTTTGCCATTTTGGGTAAAATTTTTGAAAGTCAAATTGTTTGGTGAAAAGTTGGTGGCAGAACATCCTTTCTGCCGAAAGTTGGTACACCAACCTGTCACTTTTCTCACCAACCCATCAGTACTTTTGTCAGTGTGTCAGCAGTCGAAAGATAACTTTCGAGCTCGAAGGATCATCCTTCGATCAAGGAGATTCGAAAGATACATCCTTCGAACATCCTTCGAAGTCAGTGTGTTATCCTTCGAGTCAAGGAATCTTTTCGATAGATACATCCTTCGAGTTACTGTTCATTACGAAAGATAAGGATCCTTCGTGTTGGGTGAATCTTTCAGGGTTATCTTTCGAGATTATTGTTCGAGCCATCAACAGTGATCCTTCGAACACTGTTGATTCTTCGAACAAGTGTCATCCTTCGAGGCCTGTGTTCGAAACATAAGGAGAATCTTTTGAAATCATCCTTCGAAAGATAAGGACCCTTCGTATAGTCAATCCTTCGAAGTCAATCCTTCGAAGTCTTTGTTCGAAACTCAACAAGGATCTTTCGAACCTTGTTGATCATTCGAACAAGTATTGATCTTTCGAACAGGTTGTATCTTTCAGTTCATATCTGTTTTACACTTTAACAGTTTGTGGTGTGTAGGTTTGGTATATATATATAATTGATCAAAATGAGTTGCACAAGTCCTTGGGATTGGAGTACGGATCCACAACCAGATCTGAAACAGATGTCGATGGCTGAATATATGACGAGTGCCATACCTAAACAACAACAGTCAATAAGTTCATGTCAATGGGCTTTGGTATCCAATCAAAGTCAAAGTCTTCAGAATCTTCTGATTAGTGAGAGTGAAACAGGCAGTAACAATCGTCCACCAAAGCTGAACCACATGAACGATTTTCCGTCATGGAAAGGCCGCTTTCACACATATGTTCAAGGACAAAGCACCGACCTTTGGATGTGTTTTGTCAATGCATTCAATGAAAGTCTTGAAAGTAGAGCATCCACTTCAGAAGGTTACGCCAACATGCTTGAAAATGACAAGAAGGCTTATGAATTGGAGAAAAAGGCCTATGCTATACTTACTCAAGCACTCAACAAAGACATCTACCATCAGTTTTCATATTGCAAGACCACGAAAGCATTGTGGGATGCCTTAGTTGCTAGAGGAGAAGGCAATGCAGCTGCTCGAAAGTCTAGGCATGATTTGTTGAAGAAAGAGTTTGAATCCTTTCAGTTTTTGGAAAACGAGACTCTGAATGACATGACCACACGTTTCTATCATTTGATTAGTGAAATGTGTGCTTATGGGGTGGCAGCTACTCAACAAGACATGGTGAATAGGTTTGCTGACGCCCTACCCCCAAAATGGAGTTCGTTTATTGAGTTGTTGAAGCATACTAAAGCTCTAGATGAAATCAACATCTACGAGTTCATTCAGAAGCTGGAACATAAAAATGATGAAGAAATTAGGAAAGCAAGGCGTGCTCCAGCTCCTCAGAACACAGAAATGTATCTTCCAGGATTCGATGCTTTGGCAAGATCCGCTGCAGCTCAGCAACAGCAACCTAAGCTGCAGACTGCATTTGTGTCCAATACAAGTTCAAGTTCCTTTCCATTTCCTCAATCAACAGCTGCTCCACCACAACCTCAATTCGATCCGAGGTCCTATATTCCTGTTCCAACACAGCCACAACCACAACCTCAACAACAACAACAGCAAGCTCACTATACAAGCAATCCTCAACCTCAACCCCAAAGTCATCACACAATCCGAGTCGACAACTCAAATCTTTCACACCTTAGCATTGAAGTTGCTAAGGAACATATGGAAATTATCAACACCATGGTCAGTGCTTACTGTGGTTTGGTAGCTGGTCAGCTTGGAAACATCAATATGACCAATGAAGATTATGATCAGATCGACAAGGAAGAAATGGAGTTGATGGATATTAAATGGGCTTTTGCTAGTGCGGTTAGAAGGGCAAAAGATTTCATGGCACGAACTGGAAGAACTTCGTTGGAAGGAAAGAAAAACACGAAGTATGGGTTTGATATTAATGCCGTCACGTGCTTTAACTGTGGCGAGAAAGGGCACTTTAAACGTGAGTGCACTCGACCAACAAAACACGGCAATCACAACCCGTTCAGAAACCAGACCAATGTGAATGCCCAACAAGAAAACCGTGAACGGAGGATGGTGACAGTGAATAACAATCAGGGACAGCCTGGAGCTACCAATCACAATCGGGCTTTGGCTGTTCAAGCTGATGAAGGATGTGACTGGTCAGTGCAGTTTGGTGAAGGTGATCAAGGAAGTGGAACTGCATTGTATGCTAAGGTCATCGAGCAGGTTCAAAAGGAAGAATCTTCTGGAAGTGATGACAGTTCTGGTTATTCTGGAAGTTCGGATGAAGAAGGCTCTGTTTCTGGGGATAATCACTCAGAGCCTGATGTGAATGAAGAAGGAGATGATGATATACAGGAGCTACTGAATGAAGCTGATGAGCTTAAATGTCAGAAATCAATTCTGATTAGGAAGGTTGCTGCTACATCAACGGAAATGGAAAAGCTATTCTCTGAAGATGGAGCTTTTTCTTTTCAAACTGCCTTTATGGCAAATGGTTCAGCCTCTACTAGTCAGGTAACTTCTGAACCTCCTGCTCCTAGTATTTGTAAATCATGTGCAGAGATGAAGCTTGAATCAGAAAAGCTTCATAGTCATAATCAGAATTTGGTTATTGAACTGTCAAAATGCCAAGAGGCAAACATGGCTTTAACCCGGAATGAAAAAGAATTTAAATCTGTAATAGAAACATTAAAGAAAAATGTGTCCGAGGTTAACAAAGTAGTTTACCACAAACAAGTAAGTATAAATGAATACATTAACCTTGTGGAAGAAACTAAGAAGCAATTAGCCATTGCCCAATGCAAGCATGATGCGATCAAACAGAAATTGGATAGTTATTCTAACTCCCGATTTGTGCTTGATCACATCATAGACGTTCAACAACTGAAAGGTAACATGAAAGGTGTAGGGTATAAGGCGTGTCCACCCCCTTTGATGGACAACTATACCAAGATGCCCGATGAAGAGGAAATGCCTCGGTATGAACCCAGTGTGCCTTTGAACTTTGAGGAATTTTCTACTGGCCTAGGGTTCAAACCGGACAGTTCTTCAAACACAGCCCCTAAGGAACAAGAAACTTCACCATCCATGAAACAAAGTCCTCCAATTATCGAGGACTATGAGACATCGGATGATGAATCAGAAGTGGCTGTAAGTGATCAGGATAAATCACTTAGCAAGATGAAAGGAATAGATATTCCACGAGAGAATCACATCCTTTGTGATCCTGATACTCCTGAGGCTTCATCTGTTGAGAAGCAAGTGATTGATCCTGTCAAGGTTGATAAGACAAGTGTGTCTACTGTTAAAAGCAGTAATGTGTTGTACACTTTGGTTGGAGATAATAAAATCTACTCAGATCATGTTTTTCCAATTAAAAATGTAAATAAATCTTTGATTGACAAAGTCTTTGAAGACAATACAAACAAATTTTTGGGAAAAACACTGCCGGGAATTGTGGTAACACAATGTGATCCAATTCCTAAGGCTGAGATTAGGAAACAGTTTGGCAATCAAAAATCTCCAACCACTCAACAACCGACTGCTTCTAAGGGTAAACAACAACAACGAGCTCCAAAGCCAAAGGCTAAGGTTGAATCAAAAGGAGCTCGTTACACGAAGAAAGGAAAAGATGTAAAATTTGTAGCATCAAGAGGTACAGATAAAATTGAGACTTTTGAAAACAAATCAAACACTGATTTTGTACAACAAGTCAAAATTTTAAAACGTAACAGTGATAACAATTACACCCAACACACAAACGGGTGTGATGAAAGAGCAAGTACCTCAGGTTCTACAGGTTCAACATCTGGTAGTCAATCAAGTTCTCCTAAGTCTGTTGAAAGGAGAACTTGTTTCAAATGTGGAGAAATTGGGCACATTATCAGAAATTGCCCAAATGCTCCAAAGAAGAAACTTGTTGAGAAAACTCCACCTGAAATAGTTCACCCTCAACGTCGATCAGTTTCACCTAAACAAGATAAACGAACTGTAAAAGAACAAGAAACTAAACAACGACGTAAGAACATAAAAACTGTTGAAAAAGCTTTAAAATCTGAAGTTAAAACAGTACAAAAGGAACCAAGTGTGTCACAACCTGTAAAACCAGAATCTTCAAAAACTGGTAGGCACAGACAAACTTGGTTACCTAAGTCGGGTGACAATTCAGGGGGAGCAGTTGTTCTTGAAAACCATCAAGAGATAGAGCTTACGTATCGTGATGCCAAGGGACGACCCAAGACCACTAAGGCTTGGGTCCCCATTCTCAACTGATGTGTTTATTTGACATGTGCAGGATGTTCTAGGAGGAACTATTAATAGTCATTGGATTGTTGATAGTGGAGCATCCAGGCACATGACTGGCGACTTACGGCTCCTGTATGACGTGAGAAATATTAGAGGAGGGTATGTTGCTTTTGCGGGTGATAAAGGAGGGTACATCACTGGAGAAGGAAGTATCTCCAATGGCATCGTGTGCTTTGATAAGATCAATTATGTGAAGCAAATTGATCACAATCTTCTCAGTGTGTCGCAAATCTGCGATAAAAAGTTCTCAGTGATTTTTGATGACGCTGGCTGCTATGTGCTGAAACCTGGATTCAAAATTCCACAAGAATGGATTCTCTTATCGGCTCCGAGAGTTAATGATCTTTATATTCTCGACATGAGCCAGGCGATTACAATATCTGCACAAGTTACTTGTTTTGTCTCAAAAGCCACAGAAAAGGAGTCTATATCTTGGCACAGAAGAATGGGACACATTCACTTGAGAAAAATGAACCATTTGGTGAAAAATAATCTTGTGAATAGTGTGCCTGTGAGAAGTTTTCATCTACAATATATCTGTGTCTCGTGCCAAAAAGGGAAGCAAACAAAGAAGTCTCACCCTTTGAAGAAAATCAACACTGTCAGCATGCCTCTCGAACGTCTTCATATGGACCTATTTGGACCTATGAAGCACAAGACAACGTTTGGTGATGCTTATTGTTTAGTAGTTACTGATGACTACTCTAGATTTTCTTGGGTATCTTTTATGGCACACAAGAGTGAAACTCCTGGCATCCTCAAGGATCTTCTTACAATGTTAGAAAATCTCTATACGTTGAAAGTGAAAAGGATCCGAAGCGACAATGGAACTGAATTCAAGAATCAAGTTATGGATGAGTTTTGTACTTCTAAAGGCATTCTTCATGAGTACAGTTCTCGTTATACTCCACAACAAAATGGTGTCGCTGAGAGGAAGAATCGGACGATTATAGAAACTGCAAGAACAATGTTAGTAGAGTCGGAACTCCCTATTCAATTCTGGGGAGAGGCTGTATCGGCTGCATGCTACACGTTAAACAGAGTTCTTACAGTAAAGAGACATGGCAAGACTTGCTTCGAACTCCTTCAGAGAAGGAAACCGGATCTTTCTTACCTTGAACCGTTTGGTGCTCCTTGTACTATGATTGAGCCAGATGGAAAGTTTGGTGCAAAAGCTATCGAGGGTTTCTTTCTTGGATATGCTACTCCGAATTTCCGTGTTTGGAATCTAGCTACTAAAAAGATTGAGCTTTGGAGCGAAGTTAGGGTTCAAAGGTACACGAGTCCTGTTAGGGCTCCGGGTGATCCGTGGATGTTCGATTATGATGGGCTATTTGACTCCTTCAATCTGCCAACCTTTGATGAAGAATCAGCAGCGGCTCGAATGTTGTTGGAAAGTGACAACGCTGCTGTCTCGCCATTGGTTAGACCTATTGTTGTTGACCCTCAAGCTTCTACGTCAGTCAACAATATGGTACAAAATGAGGTTTATGAAGATGCTGCTGACTATAATGACTCTTCTGAAGATGATGAATATCATGATGCAGCCGAAGGATCTTCAGCTCCAGCGGCTCCTGTTCAAGGTGCCTCTGGTGATACACCTCATACGCAGAATATAGATACTGCTGAAGGGAATGCATCCACCTCTAACCACATTCCTGGTGTGGAGCTGGTTGTTGATCTTAATTTGAATAATTTGGGTATCAATGCTCGTGTACCGGATAATCCTGAAATGAGGATTCACGATACCCATCCCCAGCAGAATATCATAGGAGATGTCCATCGCGGTGTGCAGACGCGTAATCAGCTGAGAAACAACCGGAATGCTGGTTTGTATTCAGCTATAAGAGAATCTGGCCAACAAAATGACTGGTCCTTCGCGTGTTACGTGTCACAAGAAGAACCAAAGTCGTGGAAAGAAGCTTTGAAAGACAGTGCTTGGGTTGAAGCCATGCAGGAAGAATTACAGCAATTTCACAAGCTTGGTGTTTGGAAGCTTGTTGAAAAGCCTGAGAACTACAAGAAGATTGGCACTCGATGGGTCTTCAAATGCAAGAAAGACGACCGTGGAGTGGTTATTCGGAACAAAGCTCGTTTAGTCGTTCAAGGTTTTCGTCAGATAGAGGGAATCGACTACAACGAAGTCTATGCACCAGTTGCACGTCTGGAAGCTATTCGGATCTTTCTGGCTTATGCCTCATTCAAAGGATTCAAGGTCTATCAGATGGACGTGAAAAGTGCATTTTTACACGGTGTGGTTGAAGAAGAGGTATATGTCGAACAGCCTCCAGGTTTTGAAGATCCTGTCCATCCCGATCGGGTTTGGTTGCTCAACAAAGCTCTCTATGGTCTTCATCAAGCGCCACGAGCTTGGTATGCAACCTTATCTACATATCTGCTGGAGAACGGTTTTCGAAGAGGTCTTATCGATTGTACTCTCTTCATCAAAGAACAAGATGGAGATCTTCTTCTGGTACAGGTATATGTTGATGACATTATTTTTGGTTCTACTAATGATGTTTTGTGTAGGAATTTCGAGCGCATCATGCAGGATAAGTTCGAGATGAGTGCTATGGGGGAAATGAATTTCTTTTTGGGCCTACAAGTGCAACAAACGGAGTCTGGGATATTCATCCATCAGACTAAATATGTTGGAGACATCTTGAGCCGGTTCCAGATGTCCGATGCAACGCCCATTGGTACCCCACTGCCAACTAATCACGGAATAACTCCTGACTTGAAGGGTGAACCTGTTAGCCCTTCATACTATCGCGCGATGATCGGATCCCTTATGTACCTCACAGCATCAAGGCCAGATATAATGTACCCAACGTGCCTGCTCGCCAGATATCAAGTTAACCCGAAGGCCTCACATCTTGCAGCTGTCAAAAGGATTTTTCGTTATTTGAAGGCTTACCCCGACACCGGTCTGTGGTATCCTAGGGATAATAACTTTGACTTGGTCGCATTCAGTGATTCTGATTTTGGCGGATGTAAAATCGACGGCAAATCCACAACGGCTGGATGTCAGTTTTTAGGAAATCGCCTAGTCACATGGCAGTGCAAGAAGCAGACGTGTGTCGCTACATCAACATGCGAAGCTGAATACATTGCTGCCTCAAGTTGTTGCTCACAAGTTCTTTGGATCCAACAACAATTGCGGGACTACGGTTTTGAATTCCTAACTACTCCTATATACGTTGATAATTCTGCTGCTTTAGATATCACTAAAAATCCTGTGCAGCATTCAAAGACCAAACACATCGAAATCAAATATCACTTCATACGTGATTGCTTTGAGAAAAGGCTAATCGATGTTGTTAAGGTCCACACCGATGACCAACGTGCCGACTTATTTACCAAAGCTTTTGACAAATCTAGATTTGACTTCTTATTATTGGTAAATGGCATTAAGGTCAAGCAAGAGTAAACCAACATCGGAAAATCATTTTTGTAAATATCTTTGTGTGTTTTTAAATTTATCTTAGTTTGTTGATTTTAGGGGGAGTAAATCCAAAAATCTGAAAATCCAAAAACATCGAAAAATTCAAAAACACAAAAACAATAGAAAAACAAAAATGAGTTTCCTGGCGAGCAAAAGAGAAAATGATAGTACATCAGTGGTCTATCCAAACCTCTTTAAACCTTAAATGCAAAACGATAAGCAGCTCTATATAAGATGTATCGGTAGGCTCACAATCATTTTAAAGTGTGCAGGGTGATATAAATCTTAATCGACTGAAGACCAGGTGGGAACCATTCATTGGCATATGGTCTTAGTACCGAAATTTCGTTTGATAGATTGCCGAGGTTCTGAGATATTCGGTCTTTATGCTGCTTATCATCTGGGTATCATGGTTGTATCTTTTACCGAAAAATAACGGGGACGCAAGTCTAGAACTTCCATGATACCATACATACGTGTACATATTACATACTGCATTCGACCTCAATAAGTGATAAACAATCACATGTCCAAATCAAATAAGTGATAAAATATCACATTTATCCGGGTGTCAAGTTCGTCTCTCTGCCGTACGGAAGTACTGACCTGTTCACGGACTTGCACCTGTGCCCTCATGCATATGAAAATCAAGTTCCTCATCAATAAGTGATTATATCACAAAGGACTTGTTTTCAAATCAAAATAAGTGAGTATCTCACATTTTATACGGTCAAACAGATGATAATTGGTATACTCACCGGTAAGATGAACCCTCGTGCATACCTTGATACGGGAATGTGTCGTGATGTGGATGAACACCGGTCGGTAAGTATAAATCATACCTTAACGTATCCCCTCGCCATGATTACATCTGATAAGTTGAGTTTAAGTGGACAACAATACCGATAATTGTTATAGGATGCTTATCTTAATGTTAACTAACTGAACAACAAGAGTGTTTTGGCATGACCGTACACTGATATGATTCTCTTACCCTCGAAACTCGCAAAAAGAATGTTTGTATATATTTATTTATTTACTGCTTAACTTTTATTGTTTTCTTTTTAAACAGTTTCGTCGTTTGGTGCATATCAGCACGACATTAGCGGTGATGTCGTTTGATAACACTCAAAGGATTTTAAATTGTTGTCTTTTACTTTCAAAAATACCAAAAAGATTTTAGGCTTGTTTTAATATAAACTTTATAAAAGCCAAAAAGATTTTCTTTCTACTTTATTTTCGATCGTACGATGTTGGAGCTCAAGTCTTCGTTACCTGAAACCTGAACGAAAACCGAATTGACTAAAATCTTCATAAACGGTCGAAATTTGCATGGTTTTGAAAGTTAAAGACTAAAATTGACAAATTTATTAAACTTTCAAACTGTCGGACGGTGTTTGATTGTGACATGGTCATTCGTGTGTCATTTGCTTATACTATGTTCCAAGCAGTTGTTCTCATTACGCGTTTAGATTTCTTGCATGTGCAGATTCTAAAGGCTAGGAGAACATGGTCGATGACAAGCTTTGGAATGAAGACACGACGAGAAGGCGCTCAACTGATGAAGATGATCGAGTAGCCGCTGACCATCCTCAACACCACAAGGATCTCACTTCATAAAGATAAAGTCCATTCACGAGCATAACTCAAGGGGGAGCTTATGTTAAGGGGGAGTTTGTCAACACACTTCCTACATGATACGGGTAGTTTGTTGATACACTCTCTGCTTTCAAGGCGTGAAGACTTTGAAGATCCTCCGACATTGAAGACTTGAAAGGACATCAGAGTTTTGATAACTCGAAGACCAAAGACCGTCGAAGTTCAAGACGAGGCTTCAACCATAGAAGATAAAGACAAAGCTACAGCCAAGGGGGAGTTTGTTGGTGCACTTGTGTCTGTACTTTGTCTGTATTCGGTCTGTATTCGGTCTGTATGTAAACGATGTCCTAAGTCTGTAAATTGACTAAGTCAACCATCCTCCGGATTGACTTGGTCAAACAGTTAGAAAGATAAATGTCTGTCTCGAAGGATAACCTCGAAGGATAATGTTGATCCTTCGAGGTGCTCGAAAGATATGGTTCGACCATGGTTCGACCATTAGACCTCGAAGGATGATCCTTCGAGGTCAATGCTGATCTTTCGAGCTTGCTGTCATCGATAGATGATCCTTCGGACCATCTATCGGATCCTTCGGACAGGACCTGCTGTGTATGGGTATATATATCCATGCAGTGTGTTGTGGTTTAGCCAGACACTCATAGATGCACACATAGAGAGTTGAGAGCATTCTGCTGGAAACACACACACACACTTGAGAGTTTACATCTTTGGTTTTGTAAACATTGTGCTTGTAACCGTAAACCTTCATACGTATTAATACAGTGGTGTTAATCGGTGAAATCTTGTGTGCTTGTTTCTCTACTTGCTTCATCCCGGTTTGCCTACTAGCTTGGATTCCGCACTTGCTAGTGGGTTAGTATAACAAGGTTTAGGTTTGTTCTCGATCCTCCGAGAAAAGGGACCTACAGGAGTGTTGCATGTTGTTATACCAAAAGATGAGACCAAGAAGAAGCAAATTAAGGAGGTTCATGTTGGTTAGTTTTTATAAAAGTGTGTGATGTCTCATGGATGTGTTATCAAATTGAAAGTTTAATAAAATGTTGCGACTTAAAAGTGAGAAATGTGGAAAGGAGAATAAGTTAAGGGACACAAGTTATATTTTTGTGTATTTTAACAATATAAACCATCCTAAATTGGTTAATTATGATGGTTGTCTTTCTCATAGTTATTGTAACAGGATGAGATTCTAGAGTGAATATTGATATATTTGTGAACTGAGTGAACAAATTCTGATCATTGATTTATATCATTAAATTGTAAAATACACTATTGTTTTTTTTTTCATTATCAAATCATGTCTATTGATTTACACTTGTGTATACATTTGTGTATTGATAATCAAGGGCTATGATTAGTTCACTAGTGTTCACTATCAAGAGGGTTATTCACAAATAAACCTAACCCTATTGTAACATCTCATAAAAGAGTTGTATGGTTTTTATATCAAATGAAAAGGAAATTACAATTCACATTTGTATATTTTCTCTTTAGTGAAGATTAAGTTTGTTTTTTTATAGAAACGCTTTTGTAGTTTTGTTGATCAAATAGTTTTAATTTGCAACGTAGAGGAGAAAGAAGAATGAAGAAGAAGAAAAAGATGATATCTCAGGAACAAAAACATTTATATTTTCTTCAAGAACCAACTTTTTGTAGACTTTGTAGTTGCTTTTCTTTTGGTTTGCACAAATTTCCGTAGTAACTTCACGAGACTCATATTGGACTTAAGCCTTGATATTCTTTTCCTGACACATTGTTGGACTTCTCTTTTGGGCTCAAGCAAATATGGGAATCTTGAATTTTTGGCACTTGATTTGCAAACTTGAGTTTCAAGAATCAACTTACAAGAACGGAATTATGTTGGTCGACTTATATTGTTGGGTAGTAGTAAATGACGTTCGTGTTTAGCGGCGGTTTAAAGAGCATGAAGAGAATCGTACGAAGTTGTGTCGGCTCTATTCTGTATATCGAAACGTACACGTGCACATAGGTAATTTTAAAAGGTTAAATAATCAAATGTCAAAACCCAAGCTTAGGGTTTGTAAAAAAATAGAGTAAAATACACTTTCAGTCTCTACACCCCTCATTTGAAATCATTCAACAGTCTGGTCCCTCTGGTTGTCAATTGCTAGCAATCAAGTCCCTCCCACTAATTTCTGTTAGTGTTGACTTGGGTATTTGTGTCTATTTACTTAGAACCTCAAGAGTGTATTATTAGATTTATGTGTAATTTATTAACAACTTATCAAGAGTATAAGTTGGGAACATTTATAAGTATTAGTGTATAGTGTATATTCGGTTATGTTTGTTTGTGTTAGTTGAGTTAGTTAGATGATGTGGCAGTTAGTTAGGTGATGTGGCATTGGAGTTAGTTTGCCTATATATACTTTGTACTCTCTTATTTGTAATCATCAACAGAAAACTACATCTTTTACATAACAGTTCAAATCTTCATGGTATCAGAGCTGATGATACCTGGAGTTCCGGCGTAACAAACTTTTCCGGTCGTCATTTCCGGCAAGATTCCGGCTTATTCTTCTGTTCTCTCTCCTCTTCTCAGCTCTTTTTCTTCTTCTCTGGTAGGGCTGGCAATTCTGACACGAACACGATAACACGACACGAACCTACACGAAGTTAACAGGTTTCGTGTTTGACCTTAGCAGGTTTCGTGTCTAAACAGGTCGACACGATAAGACCTGTTTAAATTTCGTGTCTAAACAGGTTAAAACCCGTTAACCTGTTAAGACCCGTTAATAACCTGTTAATAATTTTAAATTAAAAAATATATGAAATATATGGGGTGTGTCATGTGGACCCGGACATATGTGGAGGGTGTATACAACTTACCCAAAATTTTGAAATCCCACATTTCTAACTTCTTCACAGTTCAGTCTCGCTCACCAAATAAACCCTAAAAGTAAAACTTCCTTCAATCGCCGACAGCCCGCTGCTCAACCCTTCATCTCCGACAGCCTGCTGCTCAACCCTTTAATCGTCGACAGCCCGCGGCTCAACCCTTCATCGCCGACAGCCGCTGCTCAACCCTTCATCGCCGCTCATAGTTAAGGTAAATCGAACCTGTTGTTTCATCGCCGCTCACAGTTGATTAATATGCATATTATTTTCCAAATTGAATTTATGTGAAACTGTCATGGTGGTTTTCTTTTAAGGACAACATAGGGTTCTTAATCTGTTTATTTGGGGTTCAATTTCAAAGAAACTGATTATGTGATGATTGTCATGGTGGTTTTCTTTTATGTAGATAATGAAAAGTGAATCCATAAAAATTGACTGGCATGGTTTATTGGCTTTAGATCAGCTTGTCTTTATTGGCTCATCATGACTTGTAAATGATGACATTGAGTCTTCATGTTGATATAGTTGCTATTTAATCAGAATCTTGTTTTGTTTCTTGATATAGTTGTTGTTCAATCAGATTAAGAACTGAATTTTTTGTTTCTTGATATAGTAGCTTTTATTTAGATTTGTTTCTTAAATTGTGTTTTGTTTTGGATATAGTTGCTGATTCATTCAACATTAAAGTCATGAGCGATTCACAAAATAAAGTGGGGAAAAAGAAGGGCAAAACACCGGTATGTTGTTGGTTCAACTTTTATAGTTTTTGGTTAAATTTCCTTATAAACTTTTTGTGTAACTTATTTATTTTTTTATCTATTGTAGGTGGATATGGATTCCGATTCTATCAAAGTCGATCTAGAAAATGATAGCTCTATGAATTTGGATGTTATGATTAGGCTTTTATGGATTTCGTTTTAAGTTTGTTAAAACATTATGTGTTTATGCATTTTTATGACTTTTGTGAACCTTTCGCGACTAAATTTTCATTAAACAGGTTCCTTAATTGCTAATTTCAAATAGGGGAATTGGCTTGTAATAATCCCATCAAGACCTTATTGGCCATTAATAATCCCACCTCAGAATATTCCCCCCACCAGTCCCACCTTTCACCTATTTTTCCTACAATGGTCCCCCGTTAAAAAAACTTAACGGAGTTAAGCTTTTTTCCAAATTATAAACAGATTTTTTAGGGCTTTTGATCAGAAAGATGATACGAGTCCATTGATGTAAAACTTACTTCGAAATGATGCTCCAAGTGACTTGATTTTGGTTAATTGAAAAATTAAACACCCGAATTGAAGCGTCGTTTTCATCGTTTGGAGCATCGTTTCGAGGCAAGTTTTACATCAATGGACTCGTATCGTCGTTCTAATCGAAAGCCCTAAAAAGTTTGTATGCAATTTGGAAAAAAGCTTAACCCCGTTAAGTTTTTTTAACGGGGGACCATTGTAGGAAAAATAGGTGAAAGGTGGGACTGGTGGGGGGAATATTCTGAGGTGGGATTATTAATGGCCAATAAGGTCTAGGTGGGATTATTACAGGCCAATTTCCCTTTCAAATATGGAATAATAGATCATTTCGTGTCTTAACAGGTCGTGTTCGGGTCTTAACAGGTCGTGTTTGTGTCCTAAACAGGTCATATGATGTTGGTGACATTTTCTTGTCTTAACAGGTCATTTCGTGTAACCTGTTTATTAACAGGTTCGTGTTCGTGTTTGGAAAATCTGACACGATAAGATTTCGTGTCGTGTTCGTGTTTACAGGTTTCGTGTTTGTGTCTTATCGTGTTCGTGTCTTAACAGATCGGGTTGACCCGATATGCCAGCCCTAATCTCTGGTTATCATCTCCTCTCTGATAATCAGTGTTTCTTCAAATCATCTTTTCTCCGATCACTGTTCTCTCTTCTAAGATCATACTTTCATGTCTACATGAGAATCTTCAAGTTCGAGCAACACTTTACCTAATATCACTAGTTTCCTGTCAATAAAACTTGATGATCAGAATTTTCTCAACTAGAGACATCAAAAAACAACAGTTTTGAAGACTTTAGGTCTTCTTCAATACCTGAATGCTGATACATCTGTTCCTGATGCAAATTCTACAACTTATGAGCAGTGGATGAAATCAGATGGATATGTAATGGCTTTAATCACAGCTACTCTTTCACCTTCGCTTATGCACATTGCTAGGAATGCCACATCAGCTTCTGCTCTCTGGAAATCCATTGATGAGTCATTTTTTCAACAAGTTTATGCTAAACAGTCCTGGTACATGACTCAATTTCACCTGTTAAAACAAGAATCAAAGTCAGTTGTTGACTATTTGAATAGTGCTAAAGAAATTGTTGATGTGTTGAATGCAATTGGCAATCCGATAAGTGATGACATGTTTGTGTTACAAATTCTACAAGGTCTTAATCCTGAATTTGAAAGTTTTGTGACAAATATTGAAAACTCAAATGATAAATCAAATTATGCCTTGTTGAGATCAAAATTGCTTACATATGAAGCAAGAATGAAGCAAAGACAAAGTATTCATACCGTTCCTCTTACGGCCATGAATGTTAGTGTATCTGGTCCTCCTCATCGATCTGAATCTGTATCCAGTGGTTCTGGTTCTGGATCTACACAAACACAGTGTCAGATCTGTTCGAAATATAGACATCTAGCAACAAACTGTTACTTTCGCTATTCAAATCCTTCACACAGTAGAAATAACAGTGGTGTTCGTGGAGGATTTAGAGGTCGTTCGGGAGGATTTCGAGGTAATTTTCGTGGTGGATTTCGCGGTGGATTTCGCGGTGGTGCAAGAGTAGGTGATCGGTTTCAGGCTAATCTTGCTGAATATGGTACTGGTAATCATGTAAGTTCGATATGGAACCCTAATTTTTCTTCAAACATGATGAATCCTAATGTTGGAACCAGTAATGAATTTGGGGGTTCTGGACATATGTTTGGTAATGGGAGTGAATTTGGTGGTTTATTTGGAAATGGATCGGGTATTATTGGAAATGGATCGGGTTTAACCGGAAATGGATCGGGTTTAAACAACGCTGGACAGGGTATTTTAGGGGCTGGACCCACTGTTGGGCTTACTGTTGGGCCTGCTGTTTCACATGTCTCACATGGATCTACTGTTGGGCCTGATTATACTGCTGGGCCTGGTTTTGGACCTGGTCATTTCCAGCAATGGGCTGGAAAACAAAATACTAATAATGGTGGATCTCATTATGGGTTTCATGCCAATCTTTCGAGCGCGTGTCAACAAGTTGAGTCTTGGCTTCCCGACTCCGGTGCATCCGCTCATATGACTTCCGATCCGTCTATGGTTTTTGATGCTACACCCTACACGGGATCTGAGCGTGTTGTCATTGGTGATGGTACTCCCTTAACTATATCTCATATTGGTTTTGCCTTACTTCGTTTATCCACTTGCACTCTATTACTTCGGTATGTTTTAGTGGTTCCTGGCCTTGCCAAGAACCTACTTTCCATCACACAACTTGTTATAGATCACCCGATTGCTGTTATATATTCTCACTTTGGATTGTCTTTTCAGACACTCACGGGACAGGTCCTCCACCACATGCGTGCTAGTCCTCATCAGCTCTACTCACTCTCTGCCACTTTCTCCGCATCTCGAGAGATTTGGCACTCTAGATTGGGCCATCCATCCGATGCCGTTTCATCTAGACTTTCATTTTTACCTTTGAAAACTAAAACAATGAATAATGTTTGTAATGCTTGTAGTACTTCTAAATCTACTCGATTACCTTTTACTACGATTGTATCACATTCTCTTGATCCATTACACATTATTCATTGTGATATTTGGGGACCAGCACCAGTTATGTCTCGTTCGGGTTATCGATATTTCATTACATTCATTGATGATTATAGTAGATTTACATGGATGAATCCATTGACGTGTCGTTCACAGGCCATTGATGCTTTTCGACATTTTCGTTCTTTTGTCGAAAAGTTATTTTCTTGTTCTATTTTGAGTCTTCAGTGTGATGGTGCGCCTGAGCTCACTCGTGGTGATATGTCTCGATATCTTTCAGAGGCTGGTATCTCTTATCGTATTTCTTGCCCTTATACACCCCAACACAATGGGGTGGCTGAGCGCAAGAATAGACATTTGTCTGAGGTTGCTCGTGCTTTGTTATTTCATGCTCGTCTACCAAAGCGATTTTGGTATGACGCCTTCGCTACTGCTTCCTATCTTATAAACCGGTTACCCACACCGGTTCTTCATCATTCCTCTCCATATGAGGTTGTATTTGGCTCCCTGCCAGATTATTCCTCTCTTCGCACATTTGGGTGTTTGTGTTATCCTTTTCTTGGTGATATTCGACTGGATAAACTTTCACCCAAATCTACTCCTTGTATTTTCATTGGATATGCTCCTAGTCACAGTGGTTATCTTTGTTTTGATCCTCTTACTGATCGTACATATACCTCTCGTCATGTTGTTTTTCATGAGGAGATTTTTGATATTCCTGGCAGTTCATCTGCTTCTTCTCCTCCTGTTTCTGATTCTTTTCCGTTATTTTTTGTTCCTCCTCCGTCCTATACTTCTCCTTCTTCTTCTCCTTCATCATCTTCTTCTTCTCCTCCTCCCCCTCCTCCTCCTCCTCCACCTCCTCCTCCACCACCTCCTTCTTCTACTTCTACTCGTCATCCTATGGTTACTCGATCTCGTGATCATACTCGACATCCTCGACATCCTCGACAGTTTCCCGATCATGTTGTTTTTCATGCTTCCACAGTTCCCACTACTGAGCCATCCACTTTTCATCAGGCTCAGCGTTTTTCTGTTTGGTGGGATGCGATGCGTGTTGAGATGGATGCTTTATCTGCCAACCAGACGTGGTGTCTGGTTCCGACACCTATTGATGCCAACATTGTTGGTTGCAAGTGGGTTTACATGATTAAGCGTCATTCAGATGGGTCTGTTAGCCGATATAAAGCCCGACTTGTCGCCAAGGGTTTTCATCAGACTGAGGGTATTGACTATACTGAGACTTTTAGTCCAGTAGTCAAACCTACTACTATTCGGCTTGTCCTCTCACTTGCTTTCTCTCGAGGATGGTCTATCCGACAGGTGGATGTCAACAATGCTTTTCTGCATGGTGACTTATCTGAGACGGTGTACATGTCTCAGCCACCTGGTTTTGTTGATTCCACTAGGTCAGATCATGTTTGTCTTCTGCAGAAGGCCTTATATGGCCTGAAGCAGGCACCTCGGGCTTGGTTTTCCAAGCTTTGTTCCGCTCTTACTGCTAGTGGTTTTACGCAGTGCATCTCAGATACATCTCTTTTCGTATATAGAGTTGATGCTACTGTTTGCTATGTGTTGATCTATGTGGATGATATTATTATCACTGGGAGTTCTCCTACATTTGTTACTACTTTGATTGTGCGATTACATTCACAGTTTGCACTCAAAGACTTAGGGGAGTTATCTTATTTTTTGGGGGTTCAGGCTACTTTCACCGATGATATTTTACATCTTTCTCAGCAGCGATATCTACTTGATCTACTTCATCGTACGGGTCTTTCTGAGTGTCGTCCTTTGCCTACTCCTGTTGCTTCTGGACGTCAGCTTTCTCGTTACACTGGTATTCCATTGTCCGATCCATCTTTGTATCGGAGTACTGTTGGGGCTTTACAGTATTTAGTCTTGACTCGCCCAGAGATAGCATATGCGGTCAGTAAAGTTTCTCAGTTTCTACAGACTCCTACTGACCGACATTGGGTAGCGGTCAAGAGGATCTTACGGTATCTTAGAGGCACGAGCTCTTTTGGATTGTGTATACGTCGATCTGCTAGACTTGACATTCATGCTTATTCTGATGCTGATTGGGCAGGTTGCCCTGATGATCGTAGGTCAACTACTGGGTATTGTGTTTTTCTTGGACCCAATCTTGTTAGTTGGAGTTCCAAGAAACAACACACTGTGGCTCGATCTAGTACTGAGGCAGAGTATCGTGCGATGGCTCATACAGCTGCTGAGATTCGATGGATTCTGTCCTTGTTACATGAGTTGCATATTGATTTACCTTCTCCACCGACTTTGTGGTGTGACAATCTTGGGGCCACATATCTTGCGGCGAATCCTGTGTTTCATCAGCGTATGAAACACTTAGAGATTGATTTACATTTTATTCTGACTTGGTATTATCAGAGGTTTTACGAGTTCGATATGTTTCCACCACGGATCAGATTGCTGATTTGCTGACTAAGGGGTTAGCTCATGATCGTTTTGATGTGTTGAGATCCAAGCTTCACGTGGATGATCCACGTTTAGCTTGAGGGGGCGTATTAGTGTATAGTGTATATTCGGTTATGTTTGTTTGTGTTAGTTGAGTTAGTTAGATGATGTGGCAGTTAGTTAGGTGATGTGGCATTGGAGTTAGTTTGCCTATATCTACTTTGTACTCTCTTATTTGTAATCATCAACAGAAAACTACATCTTTTACATAACAGTTCAAATCTTCAATAAGGATATTTATATACAGTTATTGTATGGGATACGTCTTTGGAAATCCCTTTATTTATGGGTTAATTGAAAGTGTATGGAAAGCATCTAGAAGGGTATGGAATGGAAGATACACACATTAAGTTACCTGATGAGAGATGAGGATGGGAATGGAAGATCTTGGTGCTAGAGATTCATAATCATGGGTGATATTACACATATTAAACATTCAAATCAAACATTACGCGCCCTAGTTTTAATCCTTGTTCTCAAATGCATTGTCAAGCGAATCAACTAAACAATGTCAAATATGAGATCAATCTTACCTTAAATCCGTCGATTAGAAGGTTGGGTCGAACAAAATAGGAAGATGGAGTGGACGAGACAATGCGATTTCTAGGAGAAACTCTAAACGAGCGACGCAGAAGAGATTGAAGGGTGCTACTGATTTTGGAATTAGGGTTTGGGAGTAATAGAACGTGTGTGAAAAGCGTGTTTAGAAATCTTTAATTTAGGCGGTAAAATGTATCTAAGGTGAAACCACAGGGTGACACATGTTCCCCAATGGTTTCTTTTATTAGAGATATAGATTGACATTGTTGTTTTAAAATGGTCAAGAAAAATATGTTCTAAACTTGCTGAAAAGCCATTGTTCTTGTTCTTGTTTTTATTGGTGCAATATCTTGCCTTTCATAAGTTAGCGGATTCATGATAAAACTAAATCATATATCAAAGTATGGTTGACAACAGGGCCGGCCTCTTAGGCTTACCAATAGGGCCAACAAAAATCAAGGGCCTCCAATTTTTAGTAAAGCTTTATATATTATATATCTATCAGGCTGGAATAAAAAGCAAAACCAAACCATGTTTTTTTTAATAAAGTTAGACAGATAAAAATTGTTTAGGAAAAAAGACCAAAATTCAAGACCCAGTTTCGAAATTAAACCACAGACATAACTACAGTCTATAGCAACCATTTACCACTCGACCTCATCCGAATTACGTGAACCAGCGCCAAAAATCCCTAAAATTGAGTCGTAGTCATCGTTCCTACCTCTTATCGCAACCTGCTTTTTCGATTTTCTAGGTTATCGGCTATCAGTAACGGTAACCACTCATGGCGTCGGGTCTGTCGGGATTGGAGGAGAATTTCTGGGCAAAATTAGGGCTAATTACTAAACGTAGGTTAAATTTAGCAGCTAATTTTTCTATTAATCTCTATATGTTTTGCAAACGGGCCTCCACTTCGTAGTCCGCTTAGGGTCTACAAAAACGTTGGAACGGCCATGGTTGACAATCGAACCTAAAATGATAAAAACTAACACAAAATTTTGACAGATCTTATCCCTTGGTTGGGATCTCTATAGTTGAGAAAGAAGGAAAAAAAACAACTTGTGCAGAGGATCATCCTTACCGTTGGGTGGGTTATCTAAAGGTTTCGAAATGACATGGTGTTCGCTCTAAAAAAACTGACGAAAAAGGAAACATGTGTTTGACCTTATTCTGAATTTTTCCTATTTGTTTTGTGAATAGAAATAAGGAAATAAACATTAGGGAAATTAGCCTGTAATAATCCCACCTAGACCTCATTGGCCATTAATAATCCCACCTCAGAATATTCCCCCCACCAGTCCCACCTTTTACCTATTTTTCCTACAATGGTCCCCCGTTAAAAAATCTTAACGGAGTTAAGTTTTTTTCCAAATTACAAACAGATTTTTTAGGGCTTTCGATTAGAACGACGATACGAGTCCGTTGATGTAAAACTTGCCTCGAAACGATGCTCCAAACGATGAAAACGGCGCTTCAATTCTGGTGTTTAAATTTTCAATTAACCAAAATCAAGTCACTTGCAGCACCATTTCGAAGTAAGTTTTACATCAATGGACTCATATCATCGTTCTAATTAAAAGCCCTAAAAAATCTGTTTGTAATTTGGAAAAAAGCTTAACTCCGTTAAAAATTTTTAACGGGGGACCATTTTAGGAAAAATACGTGAAAGATGGGACTGGTGGGGGGAATATTCTGAGGTGGGATTATTAATGGTCAATAAGGTCTAGGTGGGATTATTACAGGCCAATTCCCCTAAACATTAGCTGGATGGAGTATTTCTATGCTCATGTTTTTTTAGACTTAAACTCAAGATCTCTCTTCCAAAAAAACCCTGAAACACTAATTTACTCATGTTTTTTTAATTAAACCGAAAATAAGGTTGTCGACTATGGACTCATGCCTCTTTGCCACATGGGTTGTTTAACGCTGCTACACCAATGCAAGGGGTGTGAAAGCCCAGTGAATAATAAAAAGCGTGAATGCTACACGCCTACCGTGTCTGCAACTTCCACTTTATTGTTGGGCTTTTTTTGTTGAACGACGAATTTCTTTTAAGCCTATTGTCTATGGGGCGTAAATCTAATACCTCTCTCTTTTAAACCTAGGCGTTTAAAAGCTTTATTTTTGCCAATGGACCACCATCCATTGGTTTATTGTTGGGAATTAATTGTATGCACCAATCAAACAATTCCACCTCACCCCACTTTCCACTTTTCTTTTTTCAAGTTTAATTTTTGTTATATATTAGTTATTATTTTAATGGGTATTGGGTAGTGAAAATTTGTGAAATCATAAAACACCGTGAAAAAAAGTTACCAAAAACTAATGCACACGTGACAATGATGTTTTTGACCTTTTAGCCCGGCGTCTACTACTTGACGTCATTGGATTAACTAGCGCTCACTTTGGACTTTTTCGTAGTAGCTCCCAACACTAATAGTACGTGAAAGGGCTTTTCGTCCTATCGAACTCCTCCAAAGTCTTTGTTAAAACCCCGACGTCACATTCACCGCTCGGGCGATTATCGTAGTTACGTTGGTAAACTTCTTGAAACGCGTGACACTTGTTGTTGATGTCGGTCCATTTGCTAGAAATTGAATCCTTGTCCCGATGTTCGCCTTGACCCCACGAGCTAAAAAAGAGTGCACGCACCCTATCCCAAAAAACGGGGCCCGTTTGAAAGTTTGCTACAAATTAAAAAAAAAATAAAAATATAAGTTGAAATTAAAAATATAAAAAAACAGAAAAAAAAAACAGAATAAAAAAAATAAAAAAATAATAACTTACCGGTATCTTCGTCCTCCGAAATATCGAGCCACGCCCGAGTCAACGTGTATTCCTCGTCCTTCGTCCATTTAATGGTTGTTTTTGTACGTCGAGTTTCATCCTTTTCCTTCTTCTTATGCAACCTTCTGCCGCGTTTCGATTTGTCTTGCACCGGTTCGGGTTGCGACTCCGGCACGACCTCGACATCGGGTTCGGATTCGGGTTCGGGTTGTGACGGTTGCAACCCGCCGGCTTGACCATAGCCGTAGGTGGGAGGAACAAACGGAGGGGCGCCACTCAAGTAAGCCGCGTAACTTAAAAAGCCCGGGTCCATGTCTTGTAGGTTGTACAGGGTTTGCGGTTGGGTCTTGTTCGGGTTCGTGGGTCTAGCGGGGCCACCAAACGGGGGTCGGTATGGATGCATGCTTGTAAAAAAAATAGGAGAAAGTGGATGTTTTTTATAAAGTAATAGAAGAGAGTGGGAGAGAAAGTAGGAGAAATTTTATAAAAAATTGGAGAAAAAGGGTTGATATATATATAGTGGGTAAAATTTAGAATTAAAAAAAAAATATAACTTTTGACCGTTGCCAAACGGTCGAATCTCGCAACCATTTCCCAATTTCAGCGTTTTTAAAATCACGCCGGAGTGAATTTTTTTCAAAAATAACGCCCGGAAACGCCGCCTGTAGTGGGTGTGCGGGCGTTTTCCGGCGTTTTTTTTTCAATTTTTTTAAAAAAAAACGCCCCATTACGGGGGGGACTTAATAGGGGCAGAGGTATAGTGTAATGAGGTGTAGCACGGACTACGGCTCAACCTCGTCTTCGTAGTGTAAATTATTTATTCTTTTTTTGGTTTGATATAAAGAATACACCTGAACAAATACGTGGACACCCCTAAAAATAGCATACTTTAGTTTATTAAAATTTCAAACTTTATAAACCCAAACATTTTACAACACCAAACTTGTATAATAATTAAGCCTAAATAATAGAGTTAACTCAAATTAAGAATAATATAAATGAAAGATGCCTAATTGATAAACTTAGCCCAAGCGCCAAAACAATAAAATATCCTTTTGTGTAAGGGCGACAAAGTTGGAAACAGAACGTCACAGCGAATTACGATCGCCCCAACGTCCCTGTTGCTGCTCCGTTAACCGACGGTTGACCTGCCTGTTTAGTGAGTGGTTCTTATCCTTTTATTTTTTGTTTGTTGTTATTGTTTATATATTATTGTTGTTTGTAGATTTGTTAGGGTTTAGTGTTTAGATAAGTTAAATTTAAAAAAAAAGGTTACAGTTTTCTAGTTTTCTAGTTTTCTTGTTAAACTAGATACTTGAATTCTTTGAAGTTGAAGGTTGATTCCTTAAAGTGAAGATGAAATCACAATCTAAAAAATAATCTCGAATAGGCCCGGAATATTTGAATAATGCTATGGTTTGTGTGGTCGAAAAAGAAAATTTTGATAAAATAAAAGACGAAGATGTGATGGAACCATATCAAGTTATGAAAGTTAGAGAACAAATCTGTTAGGTATTAGTTTTACTTTAATTATTATTGGTTTTTTATTATTATTGTATGATTACACGATAAAATTGTTTTTTTTTTTTAATATCTCTAAGTTAATGGGCTAGCTTCGCCACTTATCCAATATTATAGTTTAACAAAAATCTCTCTACCTTTTGTTGATTTTGTTACAACCACATTTAAGATGATGAAGCATGGAGAACATTAAGTACACAACTTTAATCAAAACCATTCACATGATGGGCCTAACATTTGTACCACCTTCTAATTATTATAAAATCTCAATGGTTCAACACAAAATAACATGCCATGTTTCAACTTGTTAATGCTATAATAATATTGAGGGTTCTTAGTCCGACGCATTATTATCTAAATATATGCATTCATCTCTACCACTAGTGACTAGAAAAGATGTTGATCTATGATATTGATTAACACGTTCAACATCATTTTCGATCACATGTCTTTTAAGATTGTCTTTACAACTGTGCCATGTCGAGTGACGGATCTAGGATTCACGCCAAGCAGGAACGTTTTATAAGAAAAGCAGTAACGAAATCAAAAAAACGTCAAATTTTTCCAAAATTTATACTAAAAACGTCAAATTTTCCCCCGCCAAGCGGTAGCAGGCGCTCCCCCTTGTGTCCACATAGGTCCGCCCCTGGCCATGTCACATCCTTTTTTTAATATTTTAATTCTAATTAACTTATACATACATATTTTTTTAATTGAGACTTACTCTTTTACTCTAGATATTTGATAACTAAATTATTTATTATAATAAAAATGATACTTTTAAATATAATGTAAAAATATAAAATAAATTAGAATTACTTTTTCTTAAATAACGGGCCGGCAATGAGGTGAAAATTTTGATTTACAAACCCTTTTTCATTGTAATATAGTTATTGTTGGACCGTTCCGGTGACCTTAACCGTCAGTAGAAGTAGTTCATCTCAGTTTACAGAGGCGGAATCAAAGTAAACCAAGTCAAAAACAGCTTGTTCCTTCAATTTCTCTTTCTATTACTGATTACGAATCTTTACAATGATTCGGATGAAAATCCAGCAGCACCTCGACTCACAAACACACACACCAGTTCTACTGACCGTTTGAACTGAACTATCTATTTATAGACTCATGCTGTCCGTTTGAACAAGACACATCTTGTTCAAACGGTCACGCTTCAAACAAACATGCTTCAAACGGTCAGGACCTTTCAAACGGCCAGGATACCTAAAACCTATACAAACTCTAATTTAATCTCGTTTATGCACCCATTTAACCTATCTAGACATAAGACTTGATAAGACGAAGTCAGCAGACATTTCGTGCACCAACAGACTCCCCCTTGGATGTTGACAAAGTCTTCGGCATCAAGTCTTTAGTCTTTGTCTCTTCTCAACTTTGTCTCCTCATTGTAACAACTCAGTCTTTACAGGTTCAAAAACTTTTTCTAGCTCCATCTTCAATCTTCCCTTTGGATGTTGATCCAGACTCCCCCTTTCACAGACTCCCCCTCTCGGTATGCTGGGATCTGAGGTCTTTTTCTGGTTCAAGCTTTGAGAATTAGCTTCCGTGGGAATAATGAAGTTCAAAACCTGTTTAACCTACACATTCTCTACCTCAACATAAGTTTCACAAATTTATAACATTAAACTTCCTGGTAGATATCATTAACACATATATTAGTTACATCAAGTTCAAATGAATGACCTTGATTAACCAAATATACAATCTTTCAAACCATTTATATATGTCATTCAAAACATTTTCAACAAAATTTCCCAAACCTGTTCATCATGTTTAGCACTTCGAATTTTGAATATCATTTCTTCAATATCAGCTGTCGAAAATCTTTTTGACTTTTAAAAAATTTATGCTAAAACACTCTGAAAAATCTTTTTGGATTTTTGTTTTTAAAAATGCAGTAAACAAATATATACAGATAATATTTTTGTGAGTTTTTGTAAGAGGATCATATCAGTTCATGAGACAAGTCACTAGCACCGTTAAGCTTTAATCATTTTAAGTTCTAAATGATTCACCTCGATTGACGATATAATTGTCCTCTTAAATTTTCACACAATTTTCAATCTATTCAGGATACGATTTAGATGTTTTATGAACTTAGCTCATTTATGTGTCCCACCTCTTGAATATACTCCCGTATCCAGAATTTCAAGCTTCAGATTTACAGGAAATTGTACTAAAATGATGTCTGTATATAATTTAGGGAATGCGAGAACTGAGGGATCTCAGGTCAGAACTTCCGTTCAGCAGAGAGATGTTAGTTTCGACTTTGCAGTGTGTCCCCTTTAGAGGATCTTTTAGCTACAACAGATGATCACCCGTATAACAAAACATTTGTTGTGGAACCATGCCAAGAGTTAAATATCACTAACAACAAAAAACATTTGTTACTTTCGACTTTGCAGTGGAACCATGCCACCAAACCCTGTGGTTCCTGCTCACCAAGATTCTTACTCACTGCACGCCTCCTACACAACACTTCCAGCAACAGCACCCCAAAAGCAAATACATCGGACTTCCTTGTAATTTTTCCAGAACGGAAAATATTGGGATCCATATACCCAAAAGTCCCTTTGCCACTTTCACTAACATAATCAGATAGCATGTTCGTCGGGCATGCTTTTGACAACCCAAAATCGGAAACCTTTGCAGTCCAGCTTTCATGTAATAAAATATTTTCTCTCTTGAAATCTCTATGTATAACACCATAGTCGACTGCGACATGATTGTGCAAGTATGATAACCCACGGCCTGCATCTAGGCATATGTTGAGTCGCCTAGGCCAAGAAAGAGAGGTACCACGTTTATGGAGATGATCATAAAGTGATCCTTTGGACATGTATTCATACACAAGTATTTTCTCTTGTTCATGAATACAACAACCAATCAAGGACACAATATTACGGTGGCGCAATGTAGAAAGCATTTTAACTTCCGTTTCAAATTCTGCTGCCCCTTGACGTGACTCGGAATCCAAACGTTTAATCGCAACAACAAGAAGACTTTCTCCATTGATCATGTTACCTTTGTAAACCTTCCCGAAACCTCCCTTCCCGATTACTAATGATTCATCAAAGTTTTCTGTTGCTTTGCGAATCTCTGAAAGTTCGATGAGACGGAACGGGTGTGGCCCTTGTACGGAGGAGGAAGTGACGGGTACAGAGGAGGAAGTGGCAGGTTCAGACTCAATGCCATAAGAGGTAACAAAAGACGCCATGATTCTTATGAGGGAGAAATGGGAATCGATGACCAGATAGATATTATGAGGATAAAGACAGGAAGGGAAGAAGGTGAAAAGTGTTGGAACTTGGAACCTAAAACTCTGAGGTGAGAAATGATGAATGAATGATGAATGACCGGTGACGTATTTATAGAATTATAATCTTTGTAAAGGGAGAAAGTAAAGAATTACTTGTTTTTAAGATGAAGGACCGGTGGCGTATTTATAGAATTATAATCTTTGTAAAAGGAGAAAGTAAAGAATTACTTGTTTTTTAAGAGAAGGACCGGTGGCGTATTTATAGAATTATAATCTTTGTAAAAGGAGAAAGTAAAGAATTACTTGTTTTTTAAGATGAAAGACCGGTGGCGTATTTATAGAATTATAATCTTTGTAAAAGGAGAAAGTAAAGAATTACTTGTTTTTTAAGATGAAGGATTGGTGACGTATTTATAGAATTATAATCTTTGTAAAAGGAGAAAGTAAAGAATCACTTGTTTTTTAAGATGAAGGACCGGTGGCGTATTTATAGAATTATAATCTTTGTAAAAGGAGAAAGTAAAGAATTACTTGTCTTCATATCTCTTGACTTTATTTCAAAGCTTATGCATATGTGAGACGAAGAACAAATGGACTAACCGTTCATTTGATGAGCTTCTCGAGTTTTTGCAATCTTCACCTCCTAAAGGCAACAAGGTTCCCCTTACACATTATGTAGCCAAAAAGATATTAACGAAGATTGTTTGAAGACCCGAGATTTATGGAACGATTCTACCAAGCTATGGATAAGAAGGAATCAAGAAAAGGCAACGAATATGACACAGACGAGGAGGGAGAATGATGTATTTGTATTAAATTTAGGGCTTTCAAAACTTTAACTTAACCAATCAAAATACTTTTGTTGTAGGTTTATGTTTAAAACTTGGTGTTGCTTGAAGTATTGTTTGCCTGTGGAAAACTAAAAGAAACAGCAGGTTACGGTAATTTTGCAAAAACTGGGATTAAGCAAGGAAAAAAAGAATTTTTTGACTTTTAGCGGCGACATTTGTCGTCGCTGATGATATTTGTTGACGTGTGTCATGGATGGCTTTAGCGACCACAGAAGTCGTCGCTAAAAAGTTAAAAGAATTAGCGGCGACATCTACTATAAGTAGTGACATGGCAGGTATTAGCGACGGTTCATTAGCGGCGAATTTTCACCGCTATTGCGAAAATTCTTTGCAGTGATTACACGAATTGAATAAATGTAAGTTTACATACTAAATAATAAAAAAAGTTATATCTTTAAGAACCCTATGTATTGTACGAGTTAAATAAATGTAATTTTATATACGAAATAATAAAAAAGTTATATTTTTAAAAAGTCATATATATTACACGGGTTGGATAAATGTAATTTTGTATATTAAATAATTAAAAGTTATATTTAAAAAAAAAACCTGTGTATTGTATGTGTTATACACTTGAATAAAATCTAATCTTACATACCCAATAATAAAAAATTATATCTTTAAAAACTATGTGTATTACACGGGTTGAATAATTGTAAATCTCTATAGTAAATAATAAAAAAAGAGTTAAATGTCATTTTAGTCCTTGTGGTTTGGTATATTTTGTCAGTTTAGTCCAAAGGTTTCATTTTCGTCTGTGGGTCGAAAAAGATTTTCAGTGTTCCCATTTTAGTTCACTGGGTTAAACTTAATCCATTATTTCTGTTAACGAGAAAGGCAATTCGGTCATTTTATATGGCTGAATTGACCTTCTAGTTAACAATATTACATATAAAATGACCGAATTGTCCTTCTCATTAACAGAAAAAATGGATGAAGTTAACCCAGTGGACTAGAATGGCAATGGTGAAACCTTTTGGACCCACAAACGAAAAATGAAACCTTTGGACTTAACTGACAAAATGACCCAAACCTGATGGACTAAAATAACATTTATAACTCTAAAAAAAGATATATCTTAAAAAAAAAAACCTCGTGTATTATACGGGTTGAATAAATCTAATTTTAAATACCAAAGAATAAAAAAAGTTATGTCTTCAAAAAAGCTAATGGATATACTTGATATGTTATGGATTTGGTGATTGCGGAGATAGTTATTGAAAAGAAGATACCTTATTCACGAAGCAAATCAATGGTCGTTTGAGTGATAAAATGTTGGTACCAATTCTGACAATTTGATTTACAAATTATGTAATAAAATCGATATAATAATTTTTTTAATAATGAAAATAATAATAATAATAATATATTAACATGAAAATAAGAATAAATAATATATTAATAGTTTGGTTTTCGAACACATAGCACTCCTTTTGACCTGATTGTTGCATCGAGCATCTCTTCTAGGATTTAACTAGCAATACGACCACAGCGCGTTGCAGCGCGAGTACATCGCAATCGCTGAATAGATTAGTTCAAGCATTACGTGATGCCTTAACCATAAGAAAATGTACGTTTCGGCGTATCTGTTTGAACTCGATGTAACCTATATAAGCATTTCGGTTGAATCAACACGTAAAGTAAATCAAATATATACCGTACAACCATAACGTATTATACTGTGAAAGGAAAATGAATCACATGACCATACCAGGTGATACACCACACCTAATCGTATGAAGATCACATTAAAAAGTTATATGTTGTACACGAGTAGAGTGAAATATAGCTAAATTACATACAAAGAAAGATAATAAACCTACCACAACTGCTCTGACAATCTGGGATGCTCAGCCAAGATACGGAATATCCTATCTTCTAACAATGGGAATAAATCTACCACGGTTGCATGCTCAACGACTGCTAAGTGAAAGCAAAGTACCCGCCAACAAACAAAAAAACCTCAACCTAGCCCAAACCTACACGAAGGCATTCAATTTAGCTATATGAAGTATTGTAAACTGTGTTGGGGAACATTAAGAGTAGTGGGTGTTATAGCACTTGCATTTTGCCACCTATAGCCGGTGACAATAGTTCATGTGATTAAAAACTAAAGAGATTAAACCAACAAATGCAAATGCCATGTGCAAGATTTGATTTGGAAACTAAGTCGCATTATAAATGATGTAATTTAGTTTGACAATTATCTCACATATCTTTAAGGGAGTGGTATGGCAGCTCACTCGTGGAATCCCTTCACTAGTTGGTTCCTGTCCCCAAAAATATGATATGTTTGCTCAACACATTTTGATCTCGCTTTTACACACGTTAAAAAAAATTAATAAGGCTACTATTAAAGAGCTCAGTACATAATAATAAATGGTAGAATTTTTTCCCAAAATAAAAAAAATTGTGTAAAGACAAGATCATATTTTCGCTGTTAATATGTAAGTAATATAGACTCAAGCTAAATCAAAGAGAGAGAAAGAAAGAACCATTCGGAAATCAAACAAACGAAATGGAAAGAATAGGAATGAGAACCTTAAAACTCTATTTCCTTTGTATACATACTCTATAATTAGTATGCATGAGCAAACGTTTGTAATACATAGAAATAAGCAATTCCTCGCGCGCGGTTCACTGTTACTTAAATTCAAGTAGAATACAAAGCACATGAGACCGCACACACAACACTTTATATGACTATCAAACTACAATATTAAATAAGGTTCAACTCTTAAAATACGAAATTATGTTTAGTTCTTACCATTTTTTGTGGAACTTGAAAAGTGGTTGCAGTTGTGAGCGCGAAAATCAGTCGGTCTCAAATCCTCGATTGGTAAGTGAAAGAAGATGCATGTTGATCATCGAAGCAAGCAGATTTCAAGACCGTATTAAATCACTTTATCATAAATTAAACTTTTGTATCTAAAATTTAGATTGAAAACAATAAGGTTTTATTAACATATGTAAAGAATTGTAGATGAGAAATGCAATGACATATTGAAGAAGTCAGAGTTGACCGAGAAAGAAGGACCAACGGTAATGTTTACGTTTACGTTGGTAAATGAAGATCCAATAATATCGCACACTTAGTTTTATTTTTGACTATTTAATGCAGCACCAGTAGGTTAATAATTCCGGTTCCATTTGTCGAAAATAATCATTCTATTTACCTTTCAGTTCTGCATGTATTTCCAGTTTAATGATCAATAAAGTGTGCTGATTAGTTATCATTTTCTTTCTGTTCTTGTGTCAAACCACCTCTGAATACCAACACTTGGTATCAGAGCTTGTGTTCTTGATCCAATTTTTTATGCCCAAAATAGTCCGATCTCAAACCATGAATGTTGTTGCTTCCACTTCTTCGAATCCCCCAAAAGAAAATCCTTTCCCGTTTCAATGTCCTACCCTTACCTCTTCAAACTACACAACATGGGCGATCAAGATGGAGGCCATTATGGATGCCCAAGGGTTATGGGAATCCATAGAACCACAAGCCGGTGTGGTTGTGGATGAGAAAAAGAGCAAGACGGCCCGAGCCTTCATCTTTCAAGCAATACCGGAGGAGATCCTATTGCAAGTTGCAAAAAAGAAAACAGCCAAAGAAGTGTGGGAATCATTGAAGACAAGGTTTGTCGGAGCAGAACGGGTTCAAAAGGCTCGCTTGCATACGCTTAAAAGTGAGTTCGAGTCAATGCGAATGAAAGACGGAGAGTCCATTGATGATTATGCCGGAAAGTTATCCGGTATGATCTCGAAGTACAACAGTGTGGGTGCCGTTTTAGGGGACGAAGAATTGGTAAGGAAGTTGCTTGATACCGTCACGGATAAGTACATTCAATTGGTGGCCTCAATGGAACAATATTCAGATGTCGAAAAGATGCCATTCGAAGAAGCCATAGGTCGGTTAAAAGCCTATGAGGATCGATTAAAACTTCGACAAGGGAGCTCTACCGGTGAAAGTTCGTTACTCTTTACGAAGGCGGAAGGGGTATCAAACAACAGAGGGTTTAATAAACACTGTTTCGGGCGTGGTCGTGGGCATACAGATGATGACAGAGGTGGTAGAAGCGGGTCACGAGGTGGTCGTGGTTCCGGTAGAGGCCGGGGTGGTCGTAATGGAGACAAGTTTTATCACGAAGGGAATAGAACGTATCGCAAACCACGTGACAAGAGTCACGTAAAATGTTTCGAATGTAACAAATATGGTCACTATTCCTCCGAATGCAAGAATGAGAAGAAGCAAGATCCAGAAGTGCATTTAACAAGAGAAACCGAAGACGAACCCACCTTGCTACTATGTGTCTGTGGTGAGGAAGCCCAAAAAATGGTCTTGTTAAATGAGGAAAAGGTTTTTCCGAAGTTGCACGAGAGACGAAACGGGTCAAACGAAGATATGTGGTATCTTGATAATGGAGCAAGTAATCACATGACGGGAAAGAAAGACGCATTTGCAGAATTGAATGAAGCTGTAACGGGTCAAGTTCGGTTCGGAGATGGATCAAAGGTCGAGATTCGAGGTAAAGGTTCACTTATGTTTAGTTGTAAAAATGGTGATCAATTGCTAGTTCCCGATGTGTATTATATACCGTCATTAACTAGCAACATTTTGAGCCTGGTCAATTAACAGAAAATGGGTATGATGTGTGGATGCATGATGAGTTTCTAAGGGTGTTTGATAGCCACAAAAGACTTGTGATGAGGATCCAAAGATCACCAAACAGATTATACAAAATAGTTTTAAAACTTGCCAAACCAATCTGTTTGAAAGCTAGTCTAGATGAGGAAGCATGGGCATGGCATGCAAGGCTAGGCCATGCTAATTTTCATGCTATAGAAACAATGGCAAAGAAGGGACTAGTGAGAGGATTGCCATGCATCTCGCATCCCGAACAATTGTGTGAAGCCTGTCTCGTCGCTAAACAAACTCGAAAAAGTTTCCCAAAAGAAGCAAAATGGAGAGCAACGAAGCCATTGGAGCTATTGCATGCTGACCTTTGCGGTCCGATAACGCCACAAACATGGGGAGGTAACCGGTATTTTCTTTTGATAGTTGATGATTTTAGCCGTTATATGTGGGTATATTTGTTAAAAACAAAGAATGAAGCATTTGAAAATTCAAGTTTTTCAAGAAACAGGTCGAGAAAGAAAGTAAATATAAGATCAAGACGTTAAGAACGGATCGCGGAGGGGAGTTTAACCCACATGTTTTTATAGATTTTTTGTAACCAAACGGGTATCAAAAGACAAACAACGGCTCCCTATACCCCACAACAAAACGGTGTTGTGGAGCGTAGGAACAGAACAGTTCTCGGAATGACGCGGTCCATGCTAAAGTCAATGAATGTGCCTGAACCATTGTGGGGTGAAGCAGTATGCCATGCGGTTTATTTAGTCAACAGAATAGTGACGAAGGCAGTGAAAAACAAGACTCCATATGAGGCTTGGATGAGGAAAAAGCCAAGCCAAAAATATCTAAAAGTATTTGGGTGTGTTGGGTATGCTATGAAGCTAACTGGGCGATTTCAGAAGCTTGAAGATAGAAGTCAACCTTTGATTTATTTAGGAAGGGAACCAGGAAGTAAAGCATTTAGATTGTTTAATCCAAGGGAACAAAAGGTGGTGGTTTCAAGAGATGTTGTTTTCTATGAAAACAAACAGTGGAATTGGAAGTATGAGAAGTCTTGGTCACCAGAGGACAAAACTTTTTCAAGTTGGTACTATGCACAGGTTGATGGAGACAAGATGGAGCATGGGAATAATAATAATATTGGCGGCAATTCTCAGTGGGACCCCAGCACTCCCACAACTGAAAATTCTAATATTTTATCTAGTCCTATGCATGTTGCAGGTACATCTCAAACAACCAGCCCTATACAAGATAACTCGAGCAGCAGCAGGTCATATGAAGCCTCCCCAGCTTCATACGATGACTCGCCATTTCAAGGATTCAGATCGGTTGACGAAGTGTATGAAGAAACAACAGCAATGAATGAACACGAGGTCCAAGATATGTATGAACGGGATGAGTTGTTGTTACTAAATGATGAACCAAGTTCTTATAAAGAAGCATCAAGCGAAGAAAGTTGGATGAAGGAAATGCAAGCTGAGCTAGATTCAATAGAGAAAAACCAGACTTAGAGTTTAACCCAGTTGCCTCCCAACCAAAAGGCGATAGGGTTAAAGTGGGTTTACAAGTTAAAAAAGGATGCACACGGGAACGTAACGAAGCATAAAGCTCGGTTGGTGGCGAAAGGCTACGTTCAACTTAAAGGTGTCGATTTTGAAGATGCTTTCGCGCCCGTAGCAAGGATGGAAACGGTCCGGTTAATCATTGCAATGGCCGCAACAAAGGGTTGGCTTGTTCATCATTTGGATGTCAAGTCGGCGTTTTTAAATGGTGATCTCCAAGAAGAAGTTTACGTAGTCCAGCCAGATGGTTTCAAAGTTAAAGGAAAGGAACAATTGGTGTACAAGCTTCACAAAGCCTTATACGGGTTGAGACAAGCACCGAGAGCATGGAATTCGAAGTTGGATAAGACGTTGAAAGAACTTGGTTTTAAGAAGTGTATCCATGAGCAAGCAGTATATACAATGAACAGGTCAGGTTCAATATTAATTGTTGGTGTGTATGTTGACGACATAATCGTAACAGGGTCAAATAAAGCTGATGTTGATAAGTTCAAGGAAAGGATGAAAACAATATTTGACATGAGTGATCTTGGCTTATTGTCTTACTACTTGGGCATTGAGGTGCAACAAAGTAGTGAAGGAGTAATCCTCAAACAGTCGTCATATGCAAAGAAAATTCTGAAATTGGCAGGAATGGTTGATTGTAACGCGGTTCAGTACCCAATGGAAAACAAGTTGCAGATGACCAAAGAAGGAGAGGCACAGAAGTTGACCCAACTCACTACCGAAGGCTCGTAGGGAGTCTTCGATATTTGTTGCACACGCGACCTGACCTTAGCTACTCGGTAGGAGTAGTGAGTCGCTTCATGGAAGTCCCTAAAGAGTCACATCTCACAGCCGTAAAGCACATAATTCGGTATATCAAGGGTACAATTAATAGTGGGTTGAAGTACCAATCCGGGGGAGATGAAACACTGGTCGGATATAGTGATAGCAGTTTTGGCACCGATATTGAAGACCGAAGAGGAACGACGGGTACCGTATTCTATTTGTCAAACAATATGGTTACGTGCTCTTCTCGAAAGCAACGTACAGTGGCACTATCCTCATGTGAAGCGGAGTTTATGGCTGCTACAACCGCTGCGTGCCAAGCCTTATGGCTAAGGAATCTCGTTGGTGAAATGATTGGAAAAGAGCCTCAATGTGTGAAACTGTTGGTCGACAATGAAGGCGCAATTGCACTAATGAAAAATCCCCTTTCAGTTCTGCATGTATTTCCAGTTTAATGATCAATAAAGTGTGCTGATTAGTTATCATTTTCTTTCCGTTCTTGTGTCAAACCACCTCTGAATACCAACAATGGTTTCATGAAAATTTTTGACCGTGTAAATCAATAATCTAACATCGTTGTATAGAATACAAACTACCTAACCTGAACCCTAACAAACCTGGAAATAACATATCATTCACGTTTACAAATAAAATACAAGTACATAAATGAAAACACGATCATAGCTAGTAATACAAATCAAATAACGAAAATCACAAAGCACAACAACGTTAAATCATGTATGTGATCGAGAATTGACCTGCAATTTTAGGGTTTTGAACAATGACAACAAGATAAAGCCGTGAAAAACAAAGATTGATGGATGAAATAGTTGCAGAGATTAAGTAGAGGAGCAGTGAAGATAATAGCGCAATAACATCAGGAGGCAGAGATGGCGCCAAGAAAACCTACTTGTAATGCCCCTACCGATTACACTCGTTGCAATTGATGGTACACCTTCCCCCATCTCGTTTGGTGAAGCATCAGCGGAGATCAAAAAAGTTACAGATGTCGGTGAAGTAAGTGGTATCCTCTCTTTCTATGGGACATGTATATAGTGAAATAGACGTGGCAAAGGAGAGCAACGGCACCGCATGAGGGACTGATGAAAAGAAACAAACAGTTGTAGAAGGCTTAAACCGTAAAAAAGCAAAGGACCAAAATCGTAAATTCGACCGACATTCATTCTTAAGATATAGATAATTGAAAACCCGGTTAATCTCTTAACATCATACTTAGTTAGAATAGATTATTATATAGCGGTTATGAACTACGAGGACCAAAATTGACAAAGACAAAGATGGTAACTACCATCATTAACCGAAAGGGTATGTCCCTTCCCTCACTTCAACTCCGATCGGTACAAGGGAAAAGGAAAGGAGACGCACTGGTTGAAACGAATGGACAGGAAACAACGTGACTCTTCAAGGTTTAATCACAACCACACATCCAAGAGACGTGTCTTTTCACGAAGAGACACAACTCTTCACTCGTACCCGTAGAAAACTATAAATAGGATAGAATGTTTCATTTGTGATCACTACATACTCTCATTCGATTGTTACATACATTCAAGTTATTGTTTATGCAAGTTTGTTTAATCACGCTCATTCTAGAGATCAAGATCCAATTCGGGCTAACAAATTGGTATCAGAGCATCAGGCTCTAAGCGTGGGAATCGCAAGGCATCGCAGGGAATTCGCGATCAGGTTTCATTTTCGTTTTAATTCGCAAAAGTTCGTTTCAGAATTTTTTTATTTTCGGTTCTAGTATAATCGGTTGAACCGAAGGGTTAGGAATCTAGGGTTTTTTTTGATTCCGGGGTTTAGTGCGAATTAGATTGTTTTGGTTGTTTGATTGTTACACGATTCGGGTAATCGGGGTTTATGAGATCTATTGAAACCAAGAAAATAAAAGTTTATTAGAAGTGAAGATTGTTCGGCAGGAAGATATGTCAAGAACACCCGGACAAAATCCAATTATTATACAGAAAGAAGGAAATTCTCTTTCCCAGTTTCAGTGTCCGATTCTGAAACCAACAAACTATACGGTTTGGGCTATTCGTATCAAGACGATTCTTGAAGCGAATGGTTTGTGGGAAACGACTGAACCGGCAGAAAATGCAACGGTAGACACCAAGAAAGATAAGTCTGCAATTGCATATCTGTTTCAAGCAATACCAGAAGATGTTGTATTACAAGTTGCAAGTTGTAAAACTGCAAAGGAAATTTGGGATAATCTAAAGGTTAGACACATTGGTGTTGATCGGGTACAAAAGGCGCGTATGCACACGCTATTATCAGAATTTGAATTGTTGAAAATGAGGGATGACGACACTATTGATTCGTTTACCGCAAAGATTAATAGTATCGTTACCGGGCAACTGAAGTAGGAACGACATTGAGTCAACCGACTCTAGTACGCAAACTTCTAAATGGCGTACCGGATAAGTTTACTCAAATCGTTGCCTCCATGGAACAATACTCCGATCTAGAAACTATGACTCTAGAAGAAGCAGTCGGAAGATTAAAGACATATGAAGAACGGCTCAGGTTAAAGAAAGGAAATCAAGGAGAAAGCCAAGATAGGCTTATGTTCACACATAATGATAACACCAGAGGAAGGCAATCTGGAAACCGCGGTCGTGGTAGATTTAACCAAACGCGTGGAAATTGGCGAAACAACGGAAATAGGCAAAGTCCCAAAAACGAAGGATCTACATCTAGACCTAGAAATGGAAGTTCTAGAAATTGGAGAAAGTTTGCAAGAACCGACCTGAGTAAGATCCAATGCTTTAAGTGTCAGAAGTTTGGACACTTCAAGAAGGACTGTTCTGAGAAAGACGAAGTACAAGAACATTCAAACCTCGTCGAGGAAGACGAAGCACCCGTACTGCTAATGGCAATACAAGAAGAAAATGTTGTTCAAGAAAGGGCTCTGCTAAACGAGGAACGTATAAAACCAACAAGTTACGCCTCAGAAGATAAAAATCTATGGTACTTAGACAACGAGGCCAGCAACCACATGACAGGAGTGCGAAGTCACTTCAAAGAATTAGATGAAACGGTGACAGGGCAAGTACGATTCGGTGATGGGTCACACGTAGATATTAAAGGCAAAGGTTCAATACTACTGGAATGTCTGAACCAAGAACAAAAGATTGTTTCACAAGTATACTACATTCCAAGTCTGAAAAGCAACATATTGAGCCTCGGACAACTTACAGAAATCGGTTGCAAAGTGGTTATGGACGGAGATCTACTTACTATCCGAGATCGAAATAGAAAGCTACTAATGCGAGTCAAGAGACTGAAGAACAGGCTGTACAAAGTCAAACTGAAGACTGGAAAACCAATCTGCCTACTATCAAAGACTGAAGACATAGCATGGTTATGGCACGCAAGGTTAGGCCATTTACACTTTGATGCTATTAAGGAAATGACTCGTAAGAACTTGGTACATGGAATTCCTCAAATAAATCATGCCAGTCAAATCTGTGACGCATGCTTATTAGGAAAGCATAGTAGGGCACCATTTACAAATCAGGCAAAGTTCAGATCATTAAAACCTCTGGACTTAGTCTATGGAGATTTGTGTGGTCCTATATCCCCACCAACACATGCTGGGAAGAAGTATATATTCTTACTTGTAGACGATTATACTCGCTACATGTGGGCATATTTACTAACTTCCAAGGATTAAGCATTCGAAACATTTAAGGAGTTCAAAGAAAAGGTGGAAAAGGAAGCGCAGACCAAGTTAAAAATGCTAAGGACGGATAGAGGAGGTGAATTCACATCGGCTGAATTCAACAAGTATTGCAAAACCAACGGCATAGCAAGACAGCTTACAGCACCATATTCCCCACAGCAAAATGGAGTAGTAGAAAGGCGAAACAGGACGATGTTATCCACTACTCGCAGTATGCTAAAGGCAATGAACACGCCACAGAATTTTTGGGGTGAAGCAATACGACACACGATATACGTACTAAACAGGGTTCCAACAAAAGCCCTGGTAAACAAGACACCATATGAAGCATTGAAAGGAAGGAAGCCAAATTTAGAACACTTGAAGGTTTTTGGCTGCACTGCTTACGCTAAGGTACTACCACTTCAACAAAAGAAGTTAGATGACAGAAGTGCACCTATGGTTTACCTTGGAATAGAAGAAGGATCAAAGGCATACAAATTATATGATCCAGCAAAAAACAATACCTTGGAATAGAAGAAGGATCAAAGGCATACAGATTATATGATCCAGCACAAAACAAGATATGTGTCAGTAGAGATGTAAAGTTCATGGAAGGTCAACCATGGAACTGGAATAGTTATATGGAGACGGTAGATTCAGGGAATCCCGAATGGACAAACTTTGTCATTCAAGAAGATGACATACCACCAGAATTAGAAGAAAATGAACCAAGTCCTGGCAGTAGCGGGCCACAACATGATGATTCAGGAGTAGATCAGACAGAAGAACAAGACTCCTATGTAACCCCGCCAGCACATTCATACAATCAGAACTCAGCAGGAAGTTCAAGCAGTTTATCAAGTGGAGGTCCATCCACCTCTGAAAGTACATCAGAAAGTATTAGTGACACTCCAGTAAAGCTGAGAAGTCTCGAAGAATTATATGAAGAAACAGAAGAAATTCAAATACATCCACATGAATTATTACTTGCTGAAGAAGAACCAAGGAATTACAAGGAAGCATCTAGTGACAGAAAATGGATTGAAGCAATGAAGGCTGAGTTAGACTCAATAAACAAGAATACCACTTGGAGTTTGACGGAGTTGCCAAGAGATCACGAGGCAATAGGATTAAAGTGGGTATTCAAGACTAAGAAAGATGCAAACGGAAACATAGTCAGACACAAGGCAAGACTGGTTGCAAAAGGATACGTTCAGCAACACGGAATAGACTTTGACGAAGTCTTTGCACCAGTAGCATGTATGGAGACAGTACGACTAATGTTGGCTTTAGCAGCATATCAAGGTTGGGAGGTACATCATCTAGATGTGAAATCTGCATTCTTGCACGGAGACCTCAAGGAGTAAGTCTACGTATCACAACCAGAAGGATTTGTAAAGCCAGGAAATGAAGGAAAGGTTTACAGACTATCAAAAGCACTGTATGGATTGAGACAAGCACCAAGAGCTTGGAACACGAAGTTAGATCAAACCCTAAAGTCACTTAACTTTAAGAAGTGCACTTTAGAGAACGCAATCTATACAAGGACAAGTGAAGCTTCTACACTAATAGTTGGAGTCTACGTTGATGACTTGATAGTCACTGGAACATCAAAAAAAGGAGATAGACATCTTCAAATCTCAGATGAAGAACAAATTTGATATGAGCGATCTAGGATTACTAGCATACTATCTGGGAATAGAAGTAATTCAAACAGGGGGTGAGATAGGCATCAAGCAGACATGATATATCAATAAGATACTCAAAGACGCCGATATGTTATCCTGCAATGACACAAAGACTCCCATGACTCCAGGAACTCAATTAACAAAGACTGAAGAAGGAGATCTAGTAGATGCAACACATTACAGAAGCCTGATAGGTTCTCTCAGGTACTTATTGCATACAAGACCAGATCTATGTTACCCAGTCAGTCTGCTTAGTAGATTCATGCAAGAACCAAAGGAACAACACCTGAAAGCAGTAAAGCAAATACTACGTTACATCAAAGGAACTAAAGAGCATGGAATCATCTACAAAAGACAAGGAGGATGTAAGATCACAGGTTATAGTGATAGTAGTTTTGGAGTTAATACAGACAAAGGAAAAGGAACAACTGGTCTGGTATTCTACTTTGGAGAATCACCTATAACCTGGTGTACACAGAAGCAACAGACAGTGGCACTATCATCATGCGAATCAGAATTCATGGCAGCCACTGCAGCAGCATGTCAAGCACTATGGCTTAAAAGATTGTTAAGTGAAATCATAGGATGGAAGGAAGAAAAGATAACACTCAGAGTAGATAATGTTTCAGCAATAGCACTCATGAGAAATCCAGTCTTTCATGGAAGAAGCAAGCACATTGACACACGCTATCACTTCATAAGAGAATGTGTGGAAAACGAAGATATCACTGTGGAACACATAAGCGGAGAACTACAACGAGCAGATATACTAACAAAGGCACTAGCAAGGATCAAGTTTGCTACAATGAGGGAACTGCTCGGGATTCAAGATTTGAAGCAATTTATGGATGTTCGAGATTAGGGGGGTGAATGAAAACCCGGTTAATCTCTTAACATCATACTTAGTTAGAATAGATTATTATATAGCGGTTATGAACTACGAGGACCAAAATTGACAAAGACAAAGATGGTAACTACCATCATTAACCGAAAGGGTATGTCCCTTCCCTCACTTCAACTCCGATCGGTACAAGGGAAAAGGAAAGGAGACGCACCGGTTGAAACGAATGGACAAGAAACAACGTGACTCTTCAAGGTTTAATCACAACCACACATCCAAGAGACGTGTCTTTTCACGAAGAGACAGAACTCTTCACTCGTACCCGTAGAAAACTATAAATAGGATAGAATGTTTCATTTGTAATCACTACATACTCTCATTCGATTGTTACATACATTCAAGTTATTGTTTATGCAAGTTTGTTTAATCACGCTCATTCTAGAGATCAAGATCCAATTCGGGCCAACAATAATCAATCAATACATTTAGTTTTTTTTTAATCCAGTATCTCTTTTAGGATTTAATAACTCAATACGTTTAATTTTTTTTTTTTATTTTATAAATGGATAAGATGATTTTAAAGGTAGGTAAATAATTTGTTTTATTTACAAAATATCTTAAATTAATAATTTAAATATGAGGATGATATTTTTTTTAGAAAAATATATAGAAATATTGATTTAGAAGGATTGATATCTAAACCTAAAGAATACTTAAAATAAAAGATAAAACTTATCTATAATTATGGCTTATCACTTATCAGTTAAGAAATATATAGATAATATTTAAACCTAAAGCATATTAGCTAAATTAGAGAAAAAAATGGTGGGAAAACAATTCTGAGTATGCATAGTAATAGGACATGTGTCTCATATAGGTTTACTTTGTTATATAGTATAGATAGATAGATTCATCTACAGCAATCAGGGTCGGACCTAGAATACAAGTAACCCAAACTTGGGCCTAGGGTCTTCAAAAAATTAGCACCCCTACTTAAAAGATAGATAGATAGATTGATAAGTTTCACTAGGCCTAAGTCTGGGTTACTTATATACACTCACTATTAATATTAGTGAAAACTTATTGTTTTAGATTTTTTTGGTTCCTTATACAAGCAAACAAGTGTCTATTACAGTCGGATTAGATTTTTGCTTGTTTCAAACACAAATAAATAAATAAGTATCATTTATAGCAATTAAATATATATAGATATAGTTATAAAAAAGAAGGTAGAGTCATCAAGTTTCAACAGAGAAAGCACGAAACTTCTCATATCTTCTTCCTTTCTCTTTTCTCATCTTTATTTATTCCACCAACAATTAGTTAAAAGGCATCCTAACCTTCTTTATATTCGCCACCACCATTCACCACCATAAACACACACATACAATAATGGCAATGCTCGTTTAATCCTCAACAACCTCACTCACTCTCAAAGATTACCTCTTCAAACACAAGCATGCACTTCTCAACTCCTCCACCGTCCACCACCACCAACCACCATGAAAAACCCGAAACCAAAGAGGTTTCCGTCTCCGATTCCGCCAAGAAACCGCGGTCCGTTTCCCCTCGCAGGCGCCGTCGAAGGTCACTTTGGTCGTCGGAAAACACTAATCAGAACCTACCTCCTTTAACTCTTATTCACCATCAATATGTCCCTATTGATATATTTGTTGTAGTCATTTAGATGAAATTTTTAGTGCTAAAATGTCCATCACTTGATGTTATAAAAATACGTGAATTCAAATTAAAATTGTCGTTTCAAATTTACATGTACATAGTTATATATTAGTTTACAACTTTACTTTTGTTTAGGTGTAAAATTTACTAATCAGTTTTTCCACACTTTTCAATTTTCATTCTTATATTTTTCTTTTTCTACAACTTTTACACAAACTATTTTTCATTGTAATCTCAATGATTATCCACTTTTAACTTCGGTCTCTTATATTTTTAACCTTCTACAAATTTGTTGTTTTACGTTTCCGTCGAAATTTTTCGAGTTAACACATTGCGATGCGCGTGTGTTATTCAACGTTTTTACGTTTTTTTTTTTTTGCGGTTTAATGACCCCGGCGCATGCGCGAGTTCTATTAGTTATTATTTTCTATGTTTTACGTACATACTACAACACGTGTGCATGGTTAAACGTTTTTGTCTCTACTTTTTATTCGTTTAATGGTCCCGGTTTTACTATATACTAGTGCATAACAAAAGTACAATTCACCAATATCCATGCAATTTTCAAGTCCACAGGGCCACAAAATAAAAAATACAAAAACAAAATCGTCATAAGGCCACATTAGTCATAAAGCCCTTAAGGGGCGTTATGACTAGTGGCGAAAAGTGCAAGAGCGGGTTTTATGAGGCTTTATATCACAAGAGGTGTAGTAGTAAGAGGGTTATATAACCCCTTCAATTATACATATATATATATATATATAGGGGATGGATCATGAGAAAACTAGTTTAAATGAAAAAACCAAAAAACTAACTAAAAAAACCTAAAAAAAACCAAAAAAAATACCAAATTTTTTTTTTTTTTTTACAATTTTTTAATAAAAAATCGCTACTTTATATGTATGGAAAAAAAATTTCAAAAAAAAAAAAAAAAAAAAAATTTTGTTGTACTGCACATGTGCATTAATACGGAAAGCCTAAACCACTTAACCCACCACCCACCGACACCCCCCAAAAACCTAACCCCCCCCCCACCCCCCAAAACCTAAATTCACCCTCCCACCAAAAGCCTAACCCCCCCACCCCCCACCCCCCAAAAACCTAAACCCCCCCCCCACCCCCACCCCCACCCCCACCCCCAAAAACCTAAAACTAAACCCTAAACATAAACCCGAAAAAAACCTAAACCCCCCACCCCCCCCCCCAAAAAAAACCTAAACCCCCCTCCCCCACCCCCCAAAAACCTAAACCCCCCACCCCCCACCCCCCACCCCCAAAAACCTAAACCCCCCACCCCCCACCCCCCAAAAACCTAAAACTAAACCCTAAACATAAACCCGAAAAAAAACCTAAACCCCCCACCCCCCCCCCCCACCCCCAAAAAAAACCTAAACCCCCCTCCCCCCACACCCAAAAACCTAATCCTAATCCTAAACCTCCAAAAAAACTAACCCTAAAAGCTAAACTAGACTCAAAAAGCTAATTTTAAGCATGTAATGCAATTGTAGTACATGTTACATTGCACATGTGCACTACTATAATAATAGTGTAGAAAACAAGACGACACCATAAATCTTTTTTTATGTCATAAAAAATATGCTCGAATATACTTGAATAAAAGATAAGAAAATTTGTGATCTTATGGTGCCATTTTTGTTTTAAAATGATAACGTATGGAGAAATGGGAAATGTTTGAAAATTTATATATTTTTTGTTCCAATTTTACCCCTCCTTCATTAAAAGTCCCCCCTCCTTCATTAAAAGTCTCCCTCTCTCTCCCTTTTAGTGGATTTTAGTTAGTTTTCTAGTTTTCTCATTTATATCTAGTTTTCTCATGATCCTCTCCCTATATATATATGTATATGTATATATGTGTGGGTGGGAGAGGAACATTGTGCAGCGTTATGTATTTCATGCAAAGACAACAAAACCAACCCATAGCGTCGGCCGTAGCGGTGTGGCCGGGCGCTAAGGGGCGCGATCAAGCATTCCGGCGGTATATATCGCCTCATTACGGACGGTCTAATAATACGTCATATTACTATTAGAAAATACATAATAAAAATACAATTTGTAAATATCCTTATAATTGTTCTCAAACTTATTTTCCAGATTTTGAAACTAGCTATTATATATTCTAGACAAACATTTTAAAGCAACCACAAAGTCATTGAACTAGCGAGTTCATAATAGGGTTATATTTGATATCTTTTTCTAAATTATAAATTCTAAATTAAATTTTTGATGACACAGTCAAAGAAAAATTTCATGGGTAAAGCATACCCGTTGTAATTGTTCTGATATAAAGATTTTTTGACACTAGGATTAGGGAATGCGATCGTGGAAGCGGCTACAAACATGAACAGATTACTCGAAAACTTATCACCATCACGTCTAATAAGGCGATTCAAAGAGAAAGACGAAAGCTACACCATCAAGTTTCAGATGCCCGGGTTGTCGAAAGATGATGTGAAGATCACAGTTGAAGATGGGATGTTGTTCATTCGAGGCGAGCATAAGGACGAGGAAGAAGGTTCTGATGACGATGAATTTTGGTCGGCTGCCACCTATGGGTACTATAACACTAGTCTCATGCTGCCGGAAGATGCGAAAGTGGAGGAGATTAAGGCGGAGATGAAGGATGGAGTGTTGCATGTTGTTATACCAAAAGATGAGACCAAGAAGAAGCAAATTAAGGAGGTTCATGTTGGTTAGTTTTTATAAAAGTGTGTGATGTCTCATGGATGTGTTATCAAATTGAAAGTTTAATAAAATGTTGCGACTTAAAAGTGAGAAATGTGGAAAGGAGAATAAGTTAAGGGACACAAGTTATATTTTTGTGTATTTTAACAATATAAACCATCCTAAATTGGTTAATTATGATGGTTGTCTTTCTCATAGTTATTGTAACAGGATGAGATTCTAGAGTGAATATTGATATATTTGTGAACTGAGTGAACAAATTCTGATCATTGATTTACATCATTAAATTGTAAAATACACTATTGTTTTTTTTTTTTCATTATCAAATCATGTCTATTGATTTACACTTGTGTATACATTTGTGTATTGATAATCAAGGGCTATGATTAGTTCACTAGTGTTCACTATCAAGAGGGTTATTCACAAATAAACCTAACCCTATTGTAACATCTCATAAAAGAGTTGTATGGTTTTTATATCAAATGAAAAGGAAATTACAATTCACATTTGTATATTTTCTCTTTAGTGAAGATTAAGTTTGTTTTTTTATAGAAACGCTTTTGTAGTTTTGTTGATCAAATAGTTTTAATTTGCAACGTAGAGGAGAAAGAAGAATGAAGAAGAAGAAAAAGATGATATCTCAGGAACAAAAACATTTATATTTTCTTCAAGAACCAACTTTTTGTAGACTTTGTAGTTGCTTTTCTTTTGGTTTGCACAAATTTCCGTAGTAACTTCACGAGACTCATATTGGACTTGAGCCTTGATATTCTTTTCCTGACACATTGTTGGACTTCTCTTTTGGGCTCAAGCAAATATGGGAATCTTGAATTTTTGGCACTTGATTTGCAAACTTGAGTTTCAAGAATCAACTTACAAGAACGGAATTATGTTGGTCGACTTATATTGTTGGGTAGTAGTAAATGACGTTCGTGTTTAGCGGCGGTTTAAAGAGCATGAAGAGAATCGTACGAAGTTGTGTCGGCTCTATTCTGTATATCGAAACGTACACGTGCACATAGGTAATTTTAAAAGGTTAAATAATCAAATGTCAAAACCCAAGCTTAGGGTTTGTAAAAAAATAGAGTAAAATACACTTTCAGTCTCTACACCCCTCATTTGAAATCATTCAACAGTCTGGTCCCTCTGGTTGTCAATTGCTAGCAATCAAGTCCCTCCCACTAATTTCTGTTAGTGTTGACTTGGGTATTTGTGTCTATTTACTTAGAACCTCAAGAGTGTATTATTAGATTTATGTGTAATTTATTAACAACTTATCAAGAGTATAAGTTGGGAACATTTATAAGTATTAGTGTATAGTGTATATTCGGTTATGTTTGTTTGTGTTAGTTGAGTTAGTTAGATGATGTGGCAGTTAGTTAGGTGATGTGGCATTGGAGTTAGTTTGCCTATATATACTTTGTACTCTCTTATTTGTAATCATCAACAGAAAACTACATCTTTTACATAACAGTTCAAATCTTCATGGTATCAGAGCTGATGATACCTGGAGTTCCGGCGTAACAAACTTTTCCGGTCGTCATTTCCGGCAAGATTCCGGCTTATTCTTCTGTTCTCTCTCCTCTTCTCAGCTCTTTTTCTTCTTCTCTGGTAGGGCTGGCAATTCTGACACGAACACGATAACACGACACGAACCTACACGAAGTTAACAGGTTTCGTGTTTGACCTTAGCAGGTTTCGTGTCTAAACAGGTCGACACGATAAGACCTGTTTAAATTTCGTGTCTAAACAGGTTAAAACCCGTTAACCTGTTAAGACCCGTTAATAACCTGTTAATAATTTTAAATTAAAAAATATATGAAATATATGGGGTGTGTCATGTGGACCCGGACATATGTGGAGGGTGTATACAACTTACCCAAAATTTTGAAATCCCACATTTCTAACTTCTTCACAGTTCAGTCTCGCTCACCAAATAAACCCTAAAAGTAAAACTTCCTTCAATCGCCGACAGCCCGCTGCTCAACCCTTCATCTCCGACAGCCTGCTGCTCAACCCTTTAATCGTCGACAGCCCGCGGCTCAACCCTTCATCGCCGACAGCCGCTGCTCAACCCTTCATCGCCGCTCATAGTTAAGGTAAATCGAACCTGTTGTTTCATCGCCGCTCACAGTTGATTAATATGCATATTATTTTCGAAATTGAATTTATGTGAAACTGTCATGGTGGTTTTCTTTTAAGGACAACATAGGGTTCTTAATCTGTTTATTTGGGGTTCAATTTCAAAGAAACTGATTATGTGATGATTGTCATGGTGGTTTTCTTTTATGTAGATAATGAAAAGTGAATCCATAAAAATTGACTGGCATGGTTTATTGGCTTTAGATCAGCTTGTCTTTATTGGCTCATCATGACTTGTAAATGATGACATTGAGTCTTCATGTTGATATAGTTGCTATTTAATCAGAATCTTGTTTTGTTTCTTGATATAGTTGTTGTTCAATCAGATTAAGAACTGAATTTTTTGTTTCTTGATATAGTAGCTTTTATTTAGATTTGTTTCTTAAATTGTGTTTTGTTTTGGATATAGTTGCTGATTCATTCAACATTAAAGTCATGAGCGATTCACAAAATAAAGTGGGGAAAAAGAAGGGCAAAACACCGGTATGTTGTTGGTTCAACTTTTATAGTTTTTGGTTAAATTTCCTTATAAACTTTTTGTGTAACTTATTTATTTTTTATCTATTGTAGGTGGATATGGATTCCGATTCTATCAAAGTCGATCTAGAAAATGATAGCTCTATGAATTTGGATGTTATGATTAGGCTTTTATGGATTTCGTTTTAAGTTTGTTAAAACATTATGTGTCTATGCATTTTTATGACTTTTGTGAACCTTTCGCGACTAAATTTTCATTAAACAGGTTCCTTAATTGCTAATTTCAAATATGGAATAATAGATCATTTCGTGTCTTAACAGGTCGTGTTCGGGTCTTAACAGGTCGTGTTTGTGTCCTAAACAGGTCATATGATATGTTGGTGACATTTTCTTGTCTTAACAGGTCATTTCGTGTAACCTGTTTATTAACAGGTTCGTGTTCGTGTTTGGAAAATCTGACACGATAAGATTTCGTGTCGTGTTCGTGTTTACAGGTTTCGTGTTCGTGTCTTATCGTGTTCGTGTCTTAACAGATCGGGTTGACCCGATATGCCAGCCCTATTCTCTGGTTATCATCTCCTCTCTGATAATCAGTGTTTCTTCAAATCATCTTTTCTCCGATCACTGTTCTCTCTTCTAAGATCATACTTTCATGTCTACATCAGAATCTTCAAGTTCAAGCAACACTTTACCTAATATCACTAGTTTCCTGTCAATAAAACTTGATGATCAGAATTTTCTCAACTAGAGACATCAAATAACAACAGTTTTGAAGACTTTAGGTCTTCTTCAATACCTGAATGCTGATACATCTGTTCCTGATGCAAATTCTACAACTTATGAGCAGTGGATGAAATCAGATGGATATGTAATGGCTTTAATCACAGCTACTCTTTCACCTTCGCTTATGCACATTGCTAGGAATGCCACATCAGCTTCTGCTCTCTGGAAATCCATTGATGAGTCATTTTTTCAACAAGTTTATGCTAAACAGTCCTGGTACATGACTCAATTTCACCTGTTAAAACAAGAATCAAAGTCAGTTGTTGACTATTTGAATAGTGCTAAAGAAATTGTTGATGTGTTGAATGCAATTGGCAATCCGATAAGTGATGACATGTTTGTGTTACAAATTCTACAAGGTCTTAATCCTGAATTTGAAAGTTTTGTGACAAATATTGAAAACTCAAATGATAAACCAAATTATGCCTTGTTGAGATCAAAATTGCTTACATATGAAGCAAGAATGAAGCAAAGACAAAGTATTCATACCGTTCCTCTTACGGCCATGAATGTTAGTGTATCTAGTCCTCCTCATCGATCTGAATCTGTATCCAGTGGTTCTGGTTCTGGATCTACACAAACACAGTGTCAGATCTGTTCGAAATATAGACATCTAGCAACAAACTGTTACTTTCGCTATTCAAATCCTTCACACAGTAGAAATAACAGTGGTGTTCGTGGAGGATTTAGAGGTCGTTCAGGAGGATTTCGAGGTAATTTTCGTGGTGGATTTCGCGGTGGATTTCGCGGTGGTGCAAGAGTAGGTGATCGGTTTCAGGCTAATCTTGCTGAATATGGTACTGGTAATCATGTAAGTTCGATATGGAACCCTAATTTTTCTTCAAACATGATGAATCCTAATGTTGGAACCAGTAATGAATTTGGGGGTTCTGGACATATGTTTGGTAATGGAAGTGAATTTGGTGGTTTATTTGGAAATGGATCGGGTATTATTGGAAATGGATCGGGTTTAACCGGAAATGGATCGGGTTTAAACAACGCTGGACAGGGTATTTTAGGGGCTGGACCCACTGTTGGGCTTACTGTTGGGCCTGCTGTTTCACATGTCTCACATGGATCTACTGTTGGGCCTGATTATACTGCTGGGCCTGGTTTTGGACCTGGTCATTTCCAGCAATGGGCTGGAAAACAAAATACTAATAATGGTGGATCTCATTATGGGTTTCATGCCAATCTTTCGAGCGCGTGTCAACAAGTTGAGTCTTGGCTTCCCGACTCCGGTGCATCCGCTCATATGACTTCCGATCCGTCTATGGTTTTTGATGCTACACCCTACACGGGATCTGAGCGTGTTGTCATTGGTGATGGTACTCCCTTAACTATATCTCATATTGGTTTTGCCTTACTTCGTTTATCCACTTGCACTCTATTACTTCGGTATGTTTTAGTGGTTCCTGGCCTTGCCAAGAACCTACTTTCCATCACACAGCTTGTTATAGATCACCCGATTGCTGTTATATATTCTCACTTTGGATTGTCTTTTCAGACACTCACGGGACAGGTCCTCCACCACATGCGTGCTAGTCCTCATCAGCTCTACTCACTCTCTGCCACTTTCTCCGCATCTCGAGAGATTTGGCACTCTAGATTGGGCCATCCATCCGATGCCGTTTCATCTAGACTTTCATTTTTACCTTTGAAAACTAAAACAATGAATAATGTTTGTAATGCTTGTAGTACTTCTAAATCTACTCGATTACCTTTTACTACGATTGTATCACATTCTCTTGATCCATTACACATTATTCATTGTGATATTTGGGGACCAGCACCAGTTATGTCTCGTTCGGGTTATCGATATTTCATTACATTCATTGATGATTATAGTAGATTTACATGGATGAATCCATTGACGTGTCGTTCACAGGCCATTGATGCTTTTCGACATTTTCGTCCTTTTGTCGAAAAGTTATTTTCTTGTTCTATTTTGAGTCTTCAGTGTGATGGTGCGCCTGAGCTCACTCGTGGTGATATGTCTCGATATCTTTCAGAGGCTGGTATCTCTTATCGTATTTCTTGCCCTTATACACCCCAACACAATGGGGTGGCTGAGCGCAAGAATAGACATTTGTCTGAGGCTGCTCGTGCTTTGTTATTTCATGCTCGTCTACCAAAGCGATTTTGGTATGACGCCTTCGCTACTGCTTCCTATCTTATAAACCGGTTACCCACACCGGTTCTTCATCATTCCTCTCCATATGAGGTTGTATTTGGCTCCCTGCCAGATTATTCCTCTCTTCGCACATTTGGGTGTTTGTGTTATCCTTTTCTTGGTGATACTCGACTGGATAAACTTTCACCCAAATCTACTCCTTGTATTTTCATTGGATATGCTCCTAGTCACAGTGGTTATCTTTGTTTTGATCCTCTTACTGATCGTACATATACCTCTCGTCATGTTGTTTTTCATGAGGAGATTTTTGATATTCCTGGCAGTTCATCTGCTTCTTCTCCTCCTGTTTCTGATTCTTTTCCGTTATTTTTTGTTCCTCCTCGTCCTATACTTCTCCTTCTTCTTCTCCTTCATCATCTTCTTCTTCTCCTCCTCCCCCTCCTCCTCCTCCTCCACCTCCTCCTCCACCACCTCCTTCTTCTACTTCTACTCGTCATCCTATGGTTACTCGATCTCGTGATCATACTCGACATCCTCGACAGTTTCCCGATCATGTTGTTTTTCATGCTTCCACAGTTCCCACTACTGAGCCATCCACTTTTCATCAGGCTCAGCGTTTTTCTGTTTGGTGGGATGCGATGCGTGTTGAGATGGATGCTTTATCTGCCAACCAGACGTGGTGTCTGGTTCCGGCACCTATTGATGCCAACATTGTTGGTTGCAAGTGGGTTTACATGATTAAGCGTCATTCAGATGGGTCTGTTAGCCGATATAAAGCCCGACTTGTCGCCAAGGGTTTTCATCAGACTGAGGGTATTGACTATACTGAGACTTTTAGTCCAGTAGTCAAACCTACTACTATTCGGCTTGTCCTCTCACTTGCTTTCTCTCGAGGATGGTCTATCCGACAGGTGGATGTCAACAATGCTTTTCTGCATGGTGACTTATCTGAGACGGTGTACATGTCTCAGCCACCTGGTTTTGTTGATTCCACTAGGTCAGATCATGTTTGTCTTCTGCAGAAGGCCTTATATGGCCTGAAGCAGGCACCTCGGGCTTGGTTTTCCAAGCTTTGTTCCGCTCTTACTGCTAGTGGTTTTACGCAGTGCATCTCAGATACATCTCTTTTCGTATATAGAGTTGATGCTACTGTTTGCTATGTGTTGATCTATGTGGATGATATTATTATCACTGGGAGTTCTCCTACATTTGTTACTACTTTGATTGTGCGATTACATTCACAGTTTGCACTCAAAGACTTAGGGGAGTTATCTTATTTTTTGGGGGTTCAGGCTACTTTCACCGATGATATTTTACATCTTTCTCAGCAGCGATATCTACTTGATCTACTTCATCGTACGGGTCTTTCTGAGTGTCGTCCTTTGCCTACTCCTGTTGCTTCTGGACGTCAGCTTTCTCGTTACACTGGTATTCCATTGTCCGATCCATCTTTGTATCGGAGTACTGTTGGGGCTTTACAGTATTTAGTCTTGACTCGCCCAGAGATAGCATATGCGGTCAGTAAAGTTTCTCAGTTTCTACAGACTCCTACTGACCGACATTGGGTAGCGGTCAAGAGGATCTTACGGTATCTTAGAGGCACGAGCTCTTTTGGATTGTGTATACGTCGATCTGCTAGACTTGACATTCATGCTTATTCTGATGCTGATTGGGCAGGTTGCCCTGATGATCGTAGGTCAACTACTGGGTATTGTGTTTTTCTTGGACCCAATCTTGTTAGTTGGAGTTCCAAGAAACAACACACTGTGGCTCGATCTAGTACTGAGGCAGAGTATCGTGCGATGGCTCATACAGCTGCTGAGATTCGATGGATTCTGTCCTTGTTACATGAGTTGCATATTGATTTACCTTCTCCACCGACTTTGTGGTGTGACAATCTTGGGGCCACATATCTTGCGGCGAATCCTGTGTTTCATCAGCGTATGAAACACTTAGAGATTGATTTACATTTTATTCTGACTTGGTATTATCAGAGGTTTTACGAGTTCGATATGTTTCCACCACGGATCAGATTGCTGATTTGCTGACTAAGGGGTTAGCTCATGATCGTTTTGATGTGTTGAGATCCAAGCTTCACGTGGATGATCCACGTTTAGCTTGAGGGGGCGTATTAGTGTATAGTGTATATTCGGTTATGTTTGTTTGTGTTAGTTGAGTTAGTTAGATGATGTGGCAGTTAGTTAGGTGATGTGGCATTGGAGTTAGTTTGCCTATATCTACTTTGTACTCTCTTATTTGTAATCATCAACAGAAAACTACATCTTTTACATAACAGTTCAAATCTTCAATAAGGATATTTATATACAGTTATTGTATGGGATACGTCTTTGGAAATCCCTTTATTTATGGGTTAATTGAAAGTGTATGGAAAGCATCTAGAAGGGTATGGAATGGAAGATACACACATTAAGTTACCTGATGAGAGATGAGGATGGGAATGGAAGATCTTGGTGCTAGAGATTCATAATCATGGGTGATATTACACATATTAAACATTCAAATCAAACATTACGCGCCCTAGTTTTAATCCTTGTTCTCAAATGCATTGTCAAGCGAATCAACTAAACAATGTCAAATATGAGATCAATCTTACCTTAAATCTGTCGATTAGAAGGTTGGGTCGAACAAAATAGGAAGATGGAGTGGACGAGACAATGCGATTTCTAGGAGAAACTCTAAACGAGCGACGCAGAAGAGATTGAAGGGTGCTACTGATTTTGGAATTAGGGTTTGGGAGTAATAGAACGTGTGTGAAAAGCGTGTTTAGAAATCTTTAATTTAGGCGGTAAAATGTATCTAAGGTGAAACCACAGGGTGACACATGTTCCCCAATTGTTTCTTTTATTAGAGATATAGATTGACATTGTTGTTTTAAAATGGTCAAGAAAAATATGTTCTAAACTTGCTGAAAAGCCATTGTTCTTGTTCTTGTTTTTATTGGTGCAATATCTTGCCTTTCATAAGTTAGCGGATTCATGATAAAACTAAATCATATATCAAAGTATGGTTGACAGCAGGGCCGGCCTCTTAGGCTTACCAATAGGGCCAACAAAAATCAAGGGCCTCCAATTTTTAGTAAAGCTTTATATATTATATATGTATCAGGCTGGAATAAAAAGCAAAACCAAACCATGTTTTTTTTAATAAAGTTAGACAGATAAAAATTGTTTAGGAAAAAAGACCAAAATTCAAGACCCAGTTTCGAAATTAAACCACAGACATAACTACAGTCTATAGCAACCATTTACCACTCGACCTCATCCGAATTACGTGAACCAGCGCCAAAAATCCCTAAAATTGAGTCATAGTCATCGTTCCTACCTCTTATCGCAACCTGCTTTTTCGATTTTCTAGGTTATCGGCTATCAGTAACGGTAACCACTCATGGCGTCGGGTCTGTCGGGATTGGAGGAGAATTTCTGGGCAAAATTAGGGCTAATTACTAAACGTAGGTTAAATTTAGCAGCTAATTTTTCTATTAATCTCTATATGTTTTGCAAACGGGCCTCCACTTCGTAGTCCGCTTAGGGTCTACAAAAACGTTGGAACGGCCATGGTTGACAATCGAACCTTGTCACACCCCAACCAATGGCGGAAACATCGGGATGAGACGAAGTGTGAAGATTGCTCGAGACATCATAACGCTATTTGTGACAATAATTTAATAATCCAAATTTCATTTCCAAAATAAATTGTCAAAACATTACAAGAAAAGCAAATAACAACATTGTTCAACATAACATAAACAAAATTGATACAACACTTTAAACCTAAACGTCTAAGTGAGTATCTAGGCATCTTTGCTATCCGTTTTCATTTCATCATCATCAACCTGTAACATGTTTAAAAATACAATTCAATGCAAAAGCAAAGGCGAGTATACAAGTTTGGTACGTACATAGCATAAGATAAAAAGTGTGAACAATTCCTCATGGCAAGCATATGATTCAAGATAACATTAAATATGGCATGTGTCTAACATATCAAACCAAGAAAACGCAATATGCTCAAGACATAACCTCAAGTTTACGGGCGGGTCGTTAATCCTATAGCGCTACATATGTCAAGGTTTGGCTCGTACGAAGTTAATGATAAGTTCAACACATAAGAATAACCCAAGTTTAAAGTATCAAGCCATCACATATACAAGCATGTTATAGGAACGTTCATGTGTTTAACAAAGTGTTCATGTGTAAGTTTTCAATAGGTAAACATGTTACACCCCAAAAGTGGTAAAAGTAAAAAGGGGAAATACGAGTATACTCACAAAGTTTGCATACGTTTTCCGATTATCCAATTGTTGACGAGTAGAGATTTAGAGTCCGAATGTATAAGGGTTAAAGTTCAAGTATGTTTAGAGTCGAGATTCGGTGTTTAAAACAACATAAAAATAAGATATGAGAATAACATGGAAAATAATCATTTAGTACATATGATGCTTGTTCTTGACACTAGGAAACTCGAAGGAGTTTAGATGTTTTCATGGAACAAGGTTCCATTAGAATCGTGACAAGTTATCATAGTCTAGGATGATGTAATCTAGTACCCCGACATATGAACACTAGTTCATCATCAAAGATTCGATTATTCGAATAATATATTTAGGTTATATAATATATGTCCAATAGTTCAAGCATGAGGTAGAAGATTAAAAATCTTCATTTTGGTACCTCTAAATGTCATAGAAGTCATGTAGGAGGTAGGAAGATCAAGTCTTCCATTTAGGCACCTCTATGTGTTCACCACTACACTTGATGTAAAAAAAAACAACCAAGGAGGGTCATGAACATACAATAAAGAATAAGAAATATACACACTAACTAAGAGAAATCATCAAATCATGTGAGGATTGTATGTTTGGACAACCCAAGTTGTTCCATAATCACTCATGTATCAAAGACAAAGTTTGACATGACTTGTGGGTTAAAAACCCTAAACAAAACACCAAGTTTATGAGGTTTAATCCTCTGATTTTAAATGTCTCAACCTTGTTTTTAAGCTTAACCAACCATGGGATAAGTTGTAAGCATTAGGACATAGGTATGAGATGTGTTGGACACAAGTTGCATAGGTTTAAACAAGTTTTTGATGAACATAAAAACAAACAGAAAGTTTATGGACTATTTCGGGGCATTTCCAGGTCTGATTTCTCCAAGGAGAAGTCTAGGAATCGAACCCCATGATTATACAAGCAAGTAGGAAAAAGAATCGAGTGAATCGGATAAGAATTGAGTGAGTTACGCTCATTTTCGTGAAGGGGTGTCAATCTACTCGAACCCTTGCTTTCAGCTACGGTTTGGTGGATGTTTTGTGAGTTTTTAGGGTTGCAAAAGTGGTAGGGAGGCTGGTTATAAGTGGTATTTATAGGGGGAAGGATTAGGGTTTCAATGGGTTGGGCTTTAGAAGTGTTTAGAAGGGGTTACACCTTGAAACTAGCCCACAAAACCCAACTATATGGGCTGAATTTTGCTGAATTGGGGCTGCCATATTTCTTTATTTTTTTATTTTTTTAAAACATTATAATGAGTAATTTTGTTAGTTAAGTTGTGTAATAATGTGCAACAATGTTTCCCCTAACTTGTAACAAGGTGAAATATGAAATAAAACATGATTTAACTAGGTAAAAAGTGTAATGTACAAGTTTTATTTACGAAGCAAGTTCCGTATTTTACAACGATTACGATGAAAGAATGGTTATAAGAACACAAGATTTCCAAAGATAGAATTTCACGTAAGGTTTCTAAGTGTAGGATGTTTGAAAACGCAGGGCGTTACAGTCTCCCCTCCTTTAGGAAATTTCGTCCCGAAATTTATTCAAGAGGAAGGCTTGAAAGAGTTTTTGGCATAAAGGTGATCATTAAGAATTGAAACTTGGGAAGTTTGAAAGTTTTGAAAAGTACCAAATTTTGGAGAACATCAAGGTAGATTTGCAAGGGGAAGTTTTTAAGGATAGTATAAAAAATCATACTTTCGTAAAACCTGTTTATTGAGAGGAACGAAAAGGTTTGTTACTTTAAATAAAGCAATAGAGAGATACTAAGTATAGTTACACAAGAATCAAGAATAGGGAGGCTATTTTATAGGTAATGAGGTAAGTTAGGACTCAAATGTTTAAACAAGCTGGATTGCGAACGAGTTTTGTATAAAATAATACGAGTATAGAATGAACGAATGGCTCTTAAAGAGTACAAGTATGTGAATAGCATAAGTGTTGGATAGATGAACGTAGTGTGTTAAGGATGAAGTCTCGTCATGAATAATCGGATATAATGCGTTTGTGAGTTGCGTGAAGTTGTATTAGGTCCAAAAGGTCTGCAACACACTGAATTTCTCATGGCACGTTTTACGAAAGTTTGGTAACATGGTGAAAACCCTTATATATAGGAAGTACCAGCGGCGTATCCACCATGTTTTGACCACGTTACGTCCGTTTTGTCTTCTGTCTTCGGTGTCATGTTACGTTTCGTGTATTACCATACGCAGTAGCACACTCTATGGTTCTCATACGCCTATCACTATAATCCCGTGTGCACCCGTGATTATTTTGATCGTCGCATGGTCCGCATAGCTTGTACTAGTTGTGTATGAATCAGGGTATACATAAAAGTTTAGAATGTGTACGTACAAGAATATAGTATATAAGCAAGTCCATGTTTAAGTATGTGTGGGACCCACGCAAGCGAATCCCTCAGGTTACGCTCGCGTATAGGTACGAATGTATGAACCATGAGTAAGGATGAAAGTATGAGCATAAGTTTAAGTATGAATACGCATGTATGTATGAGCATAAACATAAAACGTGTAAGTAGTATGTGTATAAGCAGAAGCGTAAAACGTATAAGTAGTATGCGTATAAGTACAAGCATAAAACGTATGAACATAGGTGTAGTTATAAAAAAATAAATATTGCGTATATAGTGTACGTTGAGGCATTGCGGATTAGAAAGGCTAAGTATGTAGATACGAACGATATAAATGGTGTTATCGCGAGATATCGACTAAAACGTGTATGACGATGTGCATGTATAGTTGTTCCAACAAAACGTTGAGTTTATCGAATCAAAATTAGATTGAGCCTGGTTTGAAAGGTAGAATATAGTTTGTATATGTAAAGGAACATAAAGTACTCGTTGGTTATGCAAAACGTATTTTGTAACAAATAGAAATGCTAATTTTGTTTAAAAGGGTTTACGTAATCCGAAAAAAAATGGTCGGTCCCTATGAAGTCTTCTTGCGCACGTGTTTTGTAAATTGGTGTAGGAAAAAGGTTTTCGTTAAAAAGTAAGTTCGTTTCATCAAAGAAGAAATTATGAATTTAGGAGGTTCTTGTGAAAACTAGGATCCTTAGAAGAGAAATTTAGCAAAAGGACTTAGTGATTAAAAAAAATTAACAAATGATTTGTTGATGTTGAAAAGGGTATTTGGTAAAACAATCATATAACTTCTATAAGATCTTATAAGTATTTGAGAAAGGTTGGTTGGATTTTGATTAAAAGTAGAAGGTGAGCATGTTTTAGTGATTAAGTCGAATATGAAGTTCATGGGCAAGAGTTTCATTGAGCCGATTAAATTGATAGGTAGCATTTCGTAAGGTTTTGAAGTTCGAGCAATAAAACGTTTTAAGACATGATTATGAATTTCGCGTATATGAGTTGAGTGAAAATAGATTGTAGAATAAGAAGTACGTTTGATAAAACAATGCATTTTGAAATCGGTATGAGTGGGTATTTTGAATAATCATAAACAATTTGGGTATAAAATATGATCGAGTTTGCATAATAAGATATTTTTGAAGAGATGTTTTGGTAACGATCACCTAGGTAAGGGAATCACCCCTAACTCGTTGGTGAGGTCGTTTTAAGGGAAGAGGGGTGGAGTCAATCGTCAAGGTAAGGAAGTCACTCCAATCTCGATGATACCTCTCCACTAGTTGTTACAAGGAATATGAATTTAAATTATATGAAAATCATGCATATATAAATGTATCGAAAAGGTTCGATATGTTGTGCGTGTGAAAAGAGAAATCAAAGGTAAACTCGAGGTTGAAAGATTGCATCGTATAAAATGAACAATAGAAACACATGTTTGACCAAAGTTTGGAGTGTTCCAAATGGAACTTTGACTAACCAAAGTGGTCGAAAAGTCTTTTGAATTTGAGAAGCATGCTTTGGCCTAATAGGTAAAATACTCTCGCCGACAAGTCGGTTAACGGTATTTACCCTTCCGGTTACTACATGTCCCAAATCAATCGAAGTTTCGAGACTTGGCGGGATTTATAAAAAAAAATACCAAGGAGTGGAACTAGTCGACAAGGTGCGGGTTTCACCCCTAACTTGACGATTTCGTATCCTAAGTGTGGTTGGTACTCGTCGGGTCAAAATTTAATTTCGACATGTTGACGAGGGTCCACTAGAATTTGAAATTTGAGTTTTACCATTAAGATGTGGATTTCACTCCTAGCTTAATGGCGATATCTCGTGTAAAAAAAAGAATATGTAGATTGAGAGTCGTTCACCAAATTGTGGGTTTCACGCCTATTTTGGTGAATTCGTCTCGAGTGTTTACGGATTTAGAATAGTCGAGTAAAATGCATGAGGGAAAGAGTATGTTAAAGGAATAAACAACAAATATAAACTCACAATGAAGCATATTAAGAATAGCACATAATGAGTGGGACAATAAAACATGTATTAGCACATAATAAAGCAAGTATAGCATGTCAAGTGTTAACACATAAGCGACATATATGCTTAAAAGATCAAAAGAGAATAAATAAGAGCAAATAAGGTAGCATGCAAGTAGTTTCAAGTAAAACATAAGAATAAGGCTCTAAAACTATAGACTAGGCTAAAGCATTCCTACTTTTCCTAATTCCCTATAGTTATGGCTCTGATACCAATCTGTCACACCCCAACCAATGGCGGAAACATCGGGATGAGACGAAGTGTGAAGATTGCTCGAGACATCATAACGCTATTTGTGACAATAATTTAATAATCCAAATTTCATTTCCAAAATAAATTGTCAAAACATTACAAGAAAAGCAAATAACAACATTGTTCAACATAACATAAACAAAATTGATACAACACTTTAAACCTAAACGTCTAAGTGAGTATCTAGGCATCTTTGCTATCCGTTTTCATTTCATCATCATCAACCTGTAACATGTTTAAAAATACAATTCAATGCAAAAGCAAAGGCGAGTATACAAGTTTGGTACGTACATAGCATAAGATAAAAAGTGTGAACAATTCCTCATGGCAAGCATATGATTCAAGATAACATTAAATATGGCATGTGTCTAACATATCAAACCAAGAAAACGCAATATGCTCAAGACATAACCTCAAGTTTACGGGCGGGTCGTTAATCCTATAGCGCTACATATGTCAAGGTTTGGCTCGTACGAAGTTAATGATAAGTTCAACACATAAGAATAACCCAAGTTTAAAGTATCAAGCCATCACATATACAAGCATGTTATAGGAACGTTCATGTGTTTAACAAAGTGTTCATGTGTAAGTTTTCAATAGGTAAACATGTTACACCCCAAAAGTGGTAAAAGTAAAAAGGGGAAATACGAGTATACTCACAAAGTTTGCATACGTTTTCCGATTATCCAATTGTTGACGAGTAGAGATTTAGAGTCCGAATGTATAAGGGTTAAAGTTCAAGTATGTTTAGAGTCGAGATTCGGTGTTTAAAACAACATAAAAATAAGATATGAGAATAACATGGAAAATAATCATTTAGTACATATGATGCTTGTTCTTGACACTAGGAAACTCGAAGGAGTTTAGATGTTTTCATGGAACAAGGTTCCATTAGAATCGTGACAAGTTATCATAGTCTAGGATGATGTAATCTAGTACCCCGACATATGAACACTAGTTCATCATCAAAGATTCGATTATTCGAATAATATATTTAGGTTATATAATATATGTCCAATAGTTCAAGCATGAGGTAGAAGATTAAAAATCTTCATTTTGGTACCTCTAAATGTCATAGAAGTCATGTAGGAGGTAGGAAGATCAAGTCTTCCATTTAGGCACCTCTATGTGTTCACCACTACACTTGATGTAAAAAAAAACAACCAAGGAGGGTCATGAACATACAATAAAGAATAAGAAATATACACACTAACTAAGAGAAATCATCAAATCATGTGAGGATTGTATGTTTGGACAACCCAAGTTGTTCCATAATCACTCATGTATCAAAGACAAAGTTTGACATGACTTGTGGGTTAAAAACCCTAAACAAAACACCAAGTTTATGAGGTTTAATCCTCTGATTTTAAATGTCTCAACCTTGTTTTTAAGCTTAACCAACCATGGGATAAGTTGTAAGCATTAGGACATAGGTATGAGATGTGTTGGACACAAGTTGCATAGGTTTAAACAAGTTTTTGATGAACATAAAAACAAACAGAAAGTTTATGGACTATTTCGGGGCATTTCCAGGTCTGATTTCTCCAAGGAGAAGTCTAGGAATCGAACCCCATGATTATACAAGCAAGTAGGAAAAAGAATCGAGTGAATCGGATAAGAATTGAGTGAGTTACGCTCATTTTCGTGAAGGGGTGTCAATCTACTCGAACCCTTGCTTTCAGCTACGGTTTGGTGGATGTTTTGTGAGTTTTTAGGGTTGCAAAAGTGGTAGGGAGGCTGGTTATAAGTGGTATTTATAGGGGGAAGGATTAGGGTTTCAATGGGTTGGGCTTTAGAAGTGTTTAGAAGGGGTTACACCTTGAAACTAGCCCACAAAACCCAACTATATGGGCTGAATTTTGCTGAATTGGGGCTGCCATATTTCTTTATTTTTTTATTTTTTTAAAACATTATAATGAGTAATTTTGTTAGTTAAGTTGTGTAATAATGTGCAACAATGTTTCCCCTAACTTGTAACAAGGTGAAATATGAAATAAAACATGATTTAACTAGGTAAAAAGTGTAATGTACAAGTTTTATTTACGAAGCAAGTTCCGTATTTTACAACGATTACGATGAAAGAATGGTTATAAGAACACAAGATTTCCAAAGATAGAATTTCACGTAAGGTTTCTAAGTGTAGGATGTTTGAAAACGCAGGGCGTTACAAACCTAAAATGATAAAAACTAACACAAAATTTTGACAGATCTTATCCCTTGGTTGGGATCTCTATAGTTGAGAAAGAAGGAAAAAAAACAACTTGTGCAGAGGATCATCCTTACCGTTGGGTGGGTTATCTAAAGGTTTCGAAATGACATGGTGTTCGCTCTAAAAAAACTGACGAAAAAGGAAACATGTGTTTGACCTTATTCTGAATTTTTCCTATTTGTTTTGTGAATAGAAATAAGGAAATAAACATTAGGGAAATTAGCCTGTAATAATCCCACCTAGACCTCATTGGCCATTAATAATCCCACCTCAGAATATTCCCCCCACCAGTCCCACCTTTTACCTATTTTTCCTACAATGGTCCCCCGTTAAAAAATCTTAACGGAGTTAAGTTTTTTTCCAAATTACAAACAGATTTTTTAGGGCTTTCGATTAGAACGACGATACGAGTCCGTTGATGTAAAACTTGCCTCGAAACGATGCTCCAAACGATGAAAACGGCGCTTCAATTCTGGTGTTTAAATTTTCAATTAACCAAAATCAAGTCACTTGCAGCACCATTTCGAAGTAAGTTTTACATCAATGGACTCATATCATCGTTCTAATTAAAAGCCCTAAAAAATCTGTTTGTAATTTGGAAAAAAGCTTAACTCCGTTAACAATTTTTAACGGGGGACCATTTTAGGAAAAATACGTGAAAGATGGGACTGGTGGGGGGAATATTCTGAGGTGGGATTATTAATGGTCAATAAGGTCTAGGTGGGATTATTACAGGCCAATTCCCCTAAACATTAGCTGGATGGAGTATTTCTATGCTCATGTTTTTTTAGACTTAAACTCAAGATCTCTCTTCCAAAAAAACCCTGAAACACTAATTTACTCATGTTTTTTAATTAAACCGAAAATAAGGTTGTCGACTATGGACTCATGCCTCTTTGCCACATGGGTTGTTTAACGCTGCTACACCAATGCAAGGGGTGTGAAAGCCCAGTGAATAATAAAAAGCGTGAATGCTACACGCCTACCGTGTCTGCAACTTCCACTTTATTGTTGGGCTTTTTTTGTTGAACGACGAATTTCTTTTAAGCCTATTGTCTATGGGGCGTAAATCTAATACCTCTCTCTTTTAAACCTAGGCGTTTAAAAGCTTTATTTTTGCCAATGGACCACCATCCATTGGTTTATTGTTGGGAATTAATTGTATGCACCAATCAAACAATTCCACCTCACCCCACTTTCCACTTTTCTTTTTTCAAGTTTAATTTTTGTTATATATTAGTTATTATTTTAGTGGGTATTGGGTAGTGAAAATTTGTGAAATCATAAAACACCGTGAAAAAAAGTTACCAAAAACTAATGCACACGTGACAATGATGTTTTTGACCTTTTAGCCCGGCGTCTACTACTTGACGTCATTGGATTAACTAGCGCTCACTTTGGACTTTTTCGTAGTAGCTCCCAACACTTATAGTACGTGAAAGGGCTTTTCGTCCTATCGAACTCCTCCAAAGTCTTTGTTAAAACCCCGACGTCACATTCACCGCTCGGGCGATTATCGTAGTTACGTTGGTAAACTTCTTGAAACGCGTGACACTTGTTGTTGATGTCGGTCCATTTGCTAGAAATTGAATCCTTGTCCCGATGTTCGCCTTGAATCCACGAGCTAAAAAAGAGTGCACGCACCCTATCCCAAAAAACGGGGCCCGTTTGAAAGTTTGCTACAAATTAAAAAAAAATAAAAATATAAGTTGAAATTAAAAATATAAAAAAACAGAAAAAAAACAGAATAAAAAAATAAAAAAATAATAACTTACCGGTATCTTCGTCCTCCGAAATATCGAGCCACGCCCGAGTCAACGTGTATTCCTCGTCCTTCGTCCATTTAATGGTTGTTTTTGTACGTCGAGTTTCATCCTTTTCCTTCTTCTTATGCGACCTTCTGCCGCGTTTCGATTTGTCTTGCACCGGTTCGGGTTGCGACTCCGGCACGACCTCGACATCGGGTTCGGATTCGGGTTCGGGTTGTGACGGTTGCGACCCGCCGGCTTGACCATAGCCGTAGGTGGGAGGAACAAATGGAGGGGCGCCACTCAAGTAAGCCGCGTAACTTAAAAAGCTCGGGTCCATGTCTTGTAGGTTGTACAGGGTTTGCGGTTGGGTTGTGTTCGGGTTCGTGGGTCTAGCGGGGCCACCAAACGGGGGTCGGTATGGATGCATGCTTGTAAAAAAATAGGAGAAAGTGGATGTTTTTTATAAAGTAATAGAAGAGAGTGGGAGAGAAAGTAGGAGAAATTTTATAAAAAATTGGAGAAAAAGGGTTGATATATATATAGTGGGTAAAATTTAGAATTAAAAAAAAAATATAACTTTTGACCGTTGCCAAACGGTCGAATCTCGCAACCATTTCCCAATTTCAGCGTTTTTAAAATCACGCCGGAGTGAATTTTTTTCAAAAATAACACCCGGAAACGCCGCCTGTAGTGGGTGTGCGGGCGTTTTCCGGCGTTTTTTTTTCAATTTTTAAAAAAAAAAAAACGCCCCATTACGGGGGGGACTTAATAGGGGCAGAGGTATAGTGTAATGAGGTGTAGCACGGACTACGGCTCAACCTCGTCTTCGTAGTGTAAATTATTTATTCTTTTTTTGGTTTGATATAAAGAATACACCTGAACAAATACGTGGACACCCCTAAAAATAGCATACTTTAGTTTATTAAAATTTCAAACTTTATAAACCCAAACATTTTACAACACCAAACTTGTATAATAATTAAGCCTAAATAATAGAGTTAACTCAAATTAAGAATAATATAAATGAAAGATGCCTAATTGATAAACTTAGCCCAAGCGCCAAAACAATAAAATATCCTTTTGTGTAAGGGCGACAAAGTTGGAAACAGAACGTCACAGCGAATTACGATCGCCCCAACGTCCCTGTTGCTGCTCCGTTAACCGACGGTTGACCTGCCTGTTTAGTGAGTGGTTCTTATCCTTTTATTTTTTGTTTGTTGTTATTGTTTATATATTATTGTTGTTTGTAGATTTGTTAGGGTTTAGTGTTTAGATAAGTTAAATTTTAAAAAAAAGGTTACAGTTTTCTAGTTTTCTAGTTTTCTTGTTAAACTAGATACTTGAATTCTTTGAAGTTGAAGGTTGATTCCTTAAAGTGAAGATGAAATCACAATCTAAAAAATAATCTCGAATAGGCCCGGAATATTTGAATAATGCTATGGTTTGTGTGGTCGAAAAAGAAAATTTTGATAAAATAAAAGACGAAGATGTGATGGAACGATATCAAGTTATGAAAGTTAGAGAACAAATCTGTTAGGTATTAGTTTTACTTTAATTATTATTGGTTTTTTATTATTATTGTATGATTACACGATAAAATTGTTTTTTTTTTAATATCTCTAAGTTAATGGGCTAGCTTCGCCACTTATCCAATATTATAGTTTAACAAAAATCTCTCTACCTTTTGTTGATTTTGTTACAACCACATTTAAGATGATGAAGCATGGAGAACATTAAGTACACAACTTTAATCAAAACCATTTACATGATGGGCCTAACATTTGTACCACCTTCTAATTATTATAAAATCTCAATGGTTCAACACAAAATAACATGCCATGTTTCAACTTGTTAATGCTATAATAATATTGAGGGTTCTTAGTCCGACGCATTATTATCTAAATATATGCATTCATCTCTACCACTAGTGACTAGAAAAGATGTTGATCTATGATATTGATTAACACGTTCAACATCATTTTCGATCACATGTCTTTTAAGATTGTCTTTACAACTGTGCCATGTCGAGTGACGGATCTAGGATTCATGCCAAGCAGGAACGTTTTATAAGAAAAGCAGTAACGAAATCAAAAAAACGTCAAATTTTTCCAAAATTTATACTAAAAACGTCAAATTTTCCCCCGCCAAGCGGTAGCAGGCGCTCCCCCTTGTGTCCACATAGGTCCGCCCCTGGCCATGTCACATCCTTTTTTTAATATTTTAATTCTAATTAACTTATACATACATATTTTGTTAATTGAGACTTACTCTTTTACTCTAGATATTTGATAACTAAATTATTTATTATAATAAAAATGATACTTTTAAATATAATGTAAAAATATAAAATAAATTAGAATTACTTTTTCTTAAATAACGGGCCGGCAATGAGGTGAAAATTTTGATTTACAAACCCTTTTTCATTGTAATATAGTTATTGTTGGACCGTTCCGGTGACCTTAACCGTCAGTAGAAGTAGTTCATCTCAGTTTACAGAGGCGGAATCAAAGTAAACCAAGTCAAAAACAGCTTGTTCCTTCAATTTCTCTTTCTATTACTGATTACGAATCTTTACAATGATTCGGATGAAAATCCAGCAGCACCTCGACTCACAAACACACACACCAGTTCTACTGACCGTTTGAACTGAACTATCTATTTATAGACTCATGCTGTCCGTTTGAACAAGACACATCTTGTTCAAACGGTCACGCTTCAAACAAACATGCTTCAAACGGTCAGGACCTTTCAAACGGCCAGGATACCTAAAACCTATACAAACTCTAATTTAATCTCGTTTATGCACCCATTTAACCTATCTAGACATAAGACTTGATAAGACGAAGTCAGCAGACATTTCGTGCACCAACAGACTCCCCCTTGGATGTTGACAAAGTCTTCGGCATCAAGTCTTTAGTCTTTGTCTCTTCTCAACTTTGTCTCCTCATTGTAACAACTCAGTCTTTACAGGTTCAAAAACTTTTTCTAGCTCCATCTTCAATCTTCCCTTTGGATGTTGATCCAGACTCCCCCTTTCACAGACTCCCCCTCTCGGTATGCTGGGATCTGAGGTCTTTTTCTGGTTCAAGCTTTGACAATTAGCTTCCGTGGGAATAATGAAGTTCAAAACCTGTTTAACCGACACATTCTCTACCTCAACATAAGTTTCACAAATTTATAACATTAAACTTCCTGGTAGATATCATTAACACATATATTAGTTACATCAAGTTCAAATGAATGACCTTGATTAACCAAATATACAATCTTTCAAACCATTTATATATGTCATTCAAAACATTTTCAACAAAATTTCCCAAACCTGTTCATCATGTTTAGCACTTCGAATTTTGAATATCATTTCTTCAATATCAGCTGTCGAAAATCTTTTTGACTTTTAAAAAATTTATGCTAAAACACTCTGAAAAATCTTTTTGGATTTTTGTTTTTAAAAATGCAGTAAACAAATATATACAGATAATATTTTTGTGAGTTTTTGTAAGAGGATCATATCAGTTCATGAGACAAGTCACTAGCACCGTTAAGCTTTAATCATTTTAAGTTCTAAATGATTCACCTCGATTGACGATATAATTGTCCTCTTAAATTTTCACACAATTTTCAATCTATTCAGGATACGATTTAGATGTTTTATGAACTTAGCTCATTTATGTGTCCCACCTCTTGAATATACTCCCGTATCCAGAATTTCAAGCTTCAGATTTACAGGAAATTGTACTAAAATGATGTCTGTATATAATTTAGGGAATGCGAGAACTGAGGGATCTCAGGTCAGAACTTCCGTTCAGCAGAGAGATGTTAGTTTCGACTTTGCAGTGTGTCCCCTTTAGAGGATCTTTTAGCTACAACAGATGATCATCAATTTTATTGTCTAATCAATCTGAGGGCTATAATGCTATGTTTAAAGCATTTCAGGCAAACACGCATATCCGTTGACCTGCAGCAGATGATGTTATCTTTTTCCTTTCTTCACACTCCATTGACCTGCAGCAGATGATGTTCCTCCATAACACGCATATTGTGGTTGTTGAGCAGGAGGAGGAGGAGGTGGTTGTATTGGATTTCCATACAGATCTGTGGTTGGAGGCGGCTTTACAGGAACTTGCACTGGATTGCCATACATATCCGTGCTTGTGACAAACGCCGTTTGAAGTGGAGCATGTGAACCGGCTTTTGCAGATGAAGTAGTGGAGGTGCCATAATACATCTCTGGATTCTGTGGCACTGCAACTCTCTTTGCCTTCAACGTTTCTTCCTGATCCTTGTTCTCCAGAAGCTGCACGAAATCGTTGATATTTGTGGTTTTCAACGTTCCGTTGTACTTCAAGATTTCCAGGAAGTTATTCCATTGAGGAGGCAATGCATCGGCAAACTTCTTTACCACCTCTGTTGGAGTCGTTGTGACTTCAAAGTTGGTCAGCTCAGTAAGTAGATGATAGAAGCGGCTTGTCATATCTCCCAAGGACTCCTTATCCATACATGTGAAGCCATCGAATTCTTTCTTCAGTAGATCTCGTCGTAGTTGACGTGTGGCTTCATTACCTACTCCTCTTGTCTTCAATGCATCCCACAGCTTCTTCGTAGTCTTGAAACAGACGAACTGATGATAAATATCCTTGCTCAGTGCTTGAGTGAGAATAGCGTATGCTTTCTTTTCTAAGTCATACGTCTTCTTTTGATCATCAGGAAGATCGGCAAATGTAGCTGTCGAAGAAGCAGCAATCTCGATAGATTGATCGAATTCCGTAGTGAACCGCAACCACAACTCTGTATTTTGACCAAGAATGTATGTATGGAAACGATCAACCCATCCCGGATATTCATTAAGATGCATCAACTTTGGAGGCCTGTTTAAACTTCCGGTTTCACTTTCGCTTAGTAGAAGACTTTGAATACTCGGAGTTTGATTTGAAACAAACGCCCATTGACCAGCTGGAGTGGCATTTGTTTGTGAGGATGTAGATACCGGAGATTCGGCCCATGATGGAGATTGACTGGTATTCATGTATTTTCCACTGTCTGGAGCCGGACTTCCCCACCAACTCGGATTCATGATAGATGAGCAAAATAAATGCTAAGTAAGAATGATCCGAAAGATACACAGCCGAAGGATCCTGGTCGAAGGATCTGAAATCACAGAAACTTGTTAACAACAAACTGACCACAATCGAAAGATTAACTATTGTTCGAAGGATCAACAGTACTCGAAAGATTACTGTTGAGTCTCGAACAATGATTTCGAAAGATTCAAGAGCTCGAAGGATTCTCCTTTGAAAGATCCTTATCTTTCGAGCTAAATCCTTATCTTTCGGACACTTGTCTTTCGATTAGATTCCTTTCTCGAAGGATATGATTCAGACTTCGAAGGATGGGTCGAAGGATAACAATCTTTCGAGCCTTCCTTGATCGACAGATGTCGAAGGATAGTCTTTCGATGTCGAAAGATATCTTTCGAGAGGTTCTGACACACACTGATCTGATGTGATAGGTTGGTGAAAAAGGTGATGGGTTGGTGAAGGGGTATGGTCCCAAAACGACCATTACCCGCATCAAACAAACCCCTACCAGTAAGCAAACCGCACCCATGCGGTCACATCCTTCGAACCCATTCGGTTCGAAGATGAATAGCTTGACCCAAGTACGAAAGAAGATGAACATATCGATGCGGCTGGCACCGCATCATATGGCCATTTTCGTCACGACAAGGGAAGCGAGCAAATAGTCTCCACATACGATGATGCGGCCAACACCGCATCTCGCGTATTTCTTGGTCACAAGTAGGAGACGCGGTAACTTCAGACGTTACCGCATGCAGCGATACGGCTCGCACCGCACCCTGCATATCCAACAAGTGGACTGACACGCCAGGCAAGTGGCTGACACCACGAGGCAAGTGGCGCCGGCGACAGTCCCCTGTCAGAGCTATTAAAGCAATGGGCTGACGTGGCGTAACCCCCACGGCCGGCGAGACTGACACACCTGCAACGGTGCAGCTCGTCGTCAGCCCATCCATCAATCTCCTCCTTCACTCCTCGGCTATAAATACCGACCCCAAACCAGGTTTGAGGTATCTCTTCACAACTCTCTAACTACTACTATTATCTTGCTTTGCTTCCCAAGCAAACTACTGATTCTCACGCCGGAGAGTGGTAACAAGGAGCACCCCCCACCCCATCCTCCTTGTTACGAGTCACGGCTTGTTTCCTTGTGCAGGAGATCATCCACCGGTGACCCAGCCAGCGATCTCCGAGAGGAAGGGATTAACCCTTCTTGACGAGACCAGTGTGTTAACCCTGCCCGGTTAACCATTGTTTCATCAGTTGGTGAAGTACTTTCGGCAGAAAGGTATGTTCTGCACACGGATCTTCACCAACTTTTTGACTTTCAAAAACAATGCCCAAAAATGGCAAACCTTATCCACCAAGTCCGGTCACCGTAAACACACCGGAAATTGGCCGGAAAACACAAAGTTTCTTAAAAACCAATTTCCAAGTTACCCAACCCAACTTTAAACACTCCCGGTTAGTTTAGACACGTTTTTACTCAAAGAAAATGCAAGAAACTAAGTAAAAACAGGTGCAAAACCAAGTGTTCAAACACACCAAAACTTGTAAAAACCCGGTTTTAAACAAGGTAAAGAGCGAGGCTCTGATACCACTTGTAGGTCCCTTTTTGCGGAGGATTACGAACCTAAACCTTGTTATACAAACCTACTAGCGAGTGCGGAATCCAAGCTAGCAAGCAAACCGAGTTAGTAGCAAGTAGAGAAACAAACACACAAGTTCACCGATTAACACAACTTGTATTAATGCAATGAGGGTTCGGTTACAAGCTCAATGTTTACAGAAATGTTCTATAAACTCTCTAAGTGTGTGAGTGTTTCGGACAGGATGCTCTCAACTCTCTATCTCTCGGTGTGACTATCTGTGTGCATCTCCTTTCTGTCCTCAACACTGCATGGGTATATATACCCATATACAGCAGGTCTTCTCGAAGGATTCGATAGATGGTCCGAAGGATCATCTTTCGGATACAATGCTTTCGAAGGATAAGCAGGGACCTCGAAAGATCATCTTTCGAGGTCTAATCATTCGAAGCATATCTTTCGAGGTGATCGAAGGATCTACATTATCCTTCGATCACTCATCCTTCGAGCCAGACAACTTTCAACAAGTTTACTTACTGTTGACTGAGTCAAACCAGGAGGACAGTTGACTTGGTCAACTTACATGACTTACAAGGACATCGTTTACATCGTGACCGAATACAGACAAAGTACAGACACAAGTGCACCAACATTCGGCTTGCTTGACTTTGCGGTCAATGGAGGCGATTCATCAGAACTTTTATTCTTACCAACCGAAGAACCCGAGGACAAAATCCTTTACAGATACTCTCCGGCCTTCTTCTTCTTCTTTCACAGTCTATCTTTTTGCCCCTGAGAAAGTTTTACTTTTGCTTCCTGAACTTTAGGTACATGAACCTTCTGTTCTTTGGGCTTGACTTTGACTGGTTTCTTTGCCATATTTTGAAATTCAGCCCTCGATCTTCCCATCGATCTCCTCGGGCAATTTCTGGCAATATGACCTCTGATGTTGCACTTAAAGCACCTTCTCGTTTCAAATTTCTGACTTTGGCAGTTAACAGCAATGTGTCCTTGATAGCCACAAGAGTAACACATTCTGTTATCATACCTCTTCTCTCTTTCATATCGTACACTATTTTCATACCACACACTTAGATCATAGCATTTAGTTGCCTTGTGGTAGTCATTACTCTTCTTGTATCCTTGATTTGGCAATTGAGCACTGTGGTCAAACCTGCACCACTTATTACCAACTATTTTTGAGTTTTGATTTTTAAATTTTTGTGATTTTTGATTTTGATTGAATGACCGATCTGATGAGCTTTTATTATCTTTTTGAACATTTTTCAAATTTTTATCTTTTTGTTTATGTTATGCATTCTTCTTAACAGGTTTTTGCTTTGAGCATTGCTTTAAGCATTCACCTATTTCAGTAGATTGCAAAACAGTATTTTGAAAATTTTCTTGTAAATCTAAAAATATTTTTCTTTTCTTTTCTTTTTCATCATCAGATTTGTCATCACAATCTTCAATTTTGACTTTGTCAAAATTTGTGACCTTGTCACTTATTGGAACAGAGTTGATTGGTTTTGGACAGGGAATATTCAATCTATCTGATGAAATCACATAGATTTTAATCGTATCGTATCGTAATTTTTTTTTTCGTTTTTTATGTTTTTCGTTTTTAGGATTACTAATTTTATTTTTAGGAAATGTAATTTTTTAATGTTATGAAATGAATTTATTTAGGTTGTTTTATGTTGTAATTTTTAATGTTTTTAAAGTTTTTATTAAATTAACAAAAAAAACATAGGAAATAATAAAATATTAAGGTGTGGCCTCATCCTCCACCCCCCTCAAAAGTGAAGGAGGCCCATCCCTCATGAGCTGGTGATGTGGCGCCTAGGTGGCGGCCCATCCTCGTAGGAATGGACCTCACGATATCCACTAGTCTTATAAAATTTAACTTTTAGAGATGGAGCACAAGTGTATGTTGTAATAAAGGAGAGATGAAGAAGGAGCCTCAAGTTTGAGGAGAGATTAACCTGATTGTTTCAGGAATAGAAACTTCCCTTTTATAGAGGGGACTTTTGGGCCTCAACCCTGATGGGTTGGCCTAAGAGTGAGTTTAGTAGAATCAGGCACACATGGACCTACCGAGCATGTGAGGAAAATTTAAATGGGTTCAGGCCTAGTCATCATTTCAGAGGAATGAGCCCAGACAAAAAGCCCAAACGAGGACCCTCGTCGACACACCTTATAAAACCTCACAATAAGAAAACCTACTAAAATCTCACAATAACAAAAACTATTACTATGGTATAAAGACAGTAAAATTAGTGTAAACCTTACCTCTTATCTCACTGAATATAAAAAGGTTACTCGGAGTCTCGGAACCCACTCTAAACAAACCAAAATTTAGTAAATCTAGGTAAAATAAAACGTGACCAAGGAATAACTAATCTTTTGGCATTTAATAACATAAGCATAAACTATGAAAAATTACGTTTCATTCATTTGAGACCACAAATTTATATTTTTAACACAATAAATCAAATAGTTTCTTCCATGGATTAATAATCTAAAAGTAACTTTAGTGTATGTGATATGCGCGTGGTTTATAGCCTAAGGACATCTTCAGGGTGGGATAAGGCTTTGGGACCAATAGGTCCTGGGTTCGATTCCCACAAGAAGGTTTTCTCATATTTTTTAGGTTTCCCCCTGAATTGGTGTATAGGCATTATGCCTAGTGGAGATGGATATGATCGGGTGGTTCTGCTGGTGTCACGATTATACTCCGGTAGTCCGTCAGTGATCCAAATTTGTCGTTAAAAAAATGTATGTGATATAAATGTGTCATCAAAATATATCTTTTGAACACTCATAATTAATTATAGGTTGAAAGCATATCTATATGCCATCTCCTGTTGTAAGATTTCATTACATGCATCTCAAGTCTCAACAACCCTCACCAAACCTCATAAACCCTACCTCCTTATAAATATACACGCTTGAAAGTTGAAACACATCACAAAACACATTGTCTTCACCATTCAAATATGACAAACTTGATAACAGTTTCCAATGGTGTAAAAGAGTCCGAATATAGCAAAATATTGTTCTCCGATGTGTTAGTTACAAAGAAGAGAAACCTCATCATGGGTCGTAAATGGAGGATTCACGATATCAGAATGGTTCTATGGTTCTTGTTCATTCATTTGCTTGCACTTTTGGCCCCCTTTACGTTTACTTGGGGTGCATTCTGGGCTGCAACGTTCACTTACACGTTGTTTGGATCATGTGGCCTAAGTGTGTCGTATCATCGTAACCTAGCACACCGTAGTTTCAAGCTGCCCAAGTGGCTTGAGTACACCTTTGCTTATATTGGACTCCTATCTATACAGGTTTGTTTTATTTCTAATGTTACTACAATATTATTATCTTTTAGTGACTTATTCAAACTGATTACATTGATTTAAATTTGTGTTTATAGAGGGACCCTATATTTTGGGTGAGCATGCATAGATACCACCATCAATATGTTGATTCAGAGAAAGATCCACACTCTCCAATCTTTGGGTTTTGGTTTAGTCATATAAGTTGGCTCTTTGACAATGGTTACATTTTTGAAAAGGTACTTTGTATGTACCGTGTTAACTTTTTGCACGACACAAAACTAACAATAAAATAATGACTTTGGCTTTAGCTTAAACCAGGGCCGGCCCGTAGGGGGTGCGGGGTGGGCGACGGCACAAGGCCCAACCCATCCGAAGGCCCAAATCTTTTTAATTTTGTATAGAATTTACGTTGTATAAAATAGAATATATATGCACGGAATTGAGAAATAACGTAAGTGAACCCTTATCCTAGTGGTTACTGTCTTGCTTAAATAACAATAGTGGTTACCGTCTTGCTTAAATAACAAGGAGATGCGGGTTCTAATCTAGGAGTCTCCAAATTCTTTATTTAAGCTTAATTTTTGGTTTTTTTTTTTGTTAGTGACATTTAATTCTTAATTTTGTCAACTGTAAATTTTCCTTTAATTAATAAATTACTTCCTAAACTTAATAAAAAAAATTATTTAAATTACATTAACATAAATTTTAGTGATTGATGAGTTTATATTAAATGGAGATTTTCGAATAGGGCCCAATTTTTTAGCTACAACATCATCTATCGAATCCTTCGAGAAGACCTGCTGTATATGGGTATATATACCCATGCAGTGTTGAGGACAGAAGACAGACACACAGACAGAAAGATACCGAGAGATAGGCTGAGAGCATTCTGTCCAAAACTCACACACACACTTAGAGAGTTTATAGAACATTTCTGTAAACATTGAGCTTGTAACCGAACCCTCATTGCATTAATCTGACAGATGATGTTGTAGCTAAAAGATAGCATTATAGTCCTCCATAACACGCATATTGTGGTTGTTGAGCAGGAGGAGGAGGAGGTGGTTGTATTGGATTTCCATACAGATCTGTGGTTGGAGGCGGCTTTACAGGAACTTGCACTGGATTGCCATACATATCCGTGCTTGTGACAAACGCCGTTTGAAGTGGAGCATGTGAACCGGCTTTTGCAGATGAAGTAGTGGAGGTGCCATAATACATCTCTGGATTCTGTGGCACTGCAACTCTCTTTGCCTTCAACGTTTCTTCCTGATCCTTGTTCTCCAGAAGCTGCACGAAATCGTTGATATTTGTGGTTTTCAACGTTCCGTTGTACTTCAAGATTTCCAGGAAGTTATTCCATTGAGGAGGCAATGCATCGGCAAACTTCTTTACCACCTCTGTTGGAGTCGTTGTGACTTCAAAGTTGGTCAGCTCAGTAAGTAGATGATAGAAGTGGCTTGTCATATCTCCCAAGGACTCCTTATCCATACATGTGAAGCCATCGAATTCTTTCTTCAGTAGATCTTGTCGTAGTTGACGTGTGGCTTCATTACCTACTCCTCTTGTCTTCAATGCATCCCACAGCTTCTTCGTAGTCTTGAAACTGACGAACTGATGATAAATATCCTTGCTCAGTGCTTGAGTGAGAATAGCGTATGCTTTCTTTTCTAAGTCATACGTCTTCTTTTGATCATCAGGAAGATCGGCAAATGTAGCTGTCGAAGAAGCAGCAATCTCGATAGATTGATCGAATTCCGTAGTGAACCGCAACCACAACTCTGTATTTTGACCAAGAATGTATGTATGGAAACGATCAACCCATCCCGGATATTCATTAAGATGCATCAACTTTGGAGGCCTGTTTAAACTTCCGGTTTCACTTTCGCTTAGTAGAAGACTTTGAATACTCGGAGTTTGATTTGAAACAAACGCCCATTGACCAGCTGGAGTGGCATTTGTTTGTGAGGATGTAGATACCGGAGATTCGGCCCATGATGGAGATTGACTGGTATTCATGTATTTTCCACTGTCTGGAGCCGGACTTCCCCACCAACTCGGATTCATGATAGATGAGCAAAATAAATGCTAAGTAAGAATGATCCGAAAGATACACAGCCGAAGGATCCTGGTCGAAGGATCTGAAATCACAGAAACTTGTTAACAACAAACTGACCACAATCGAAAGATTAACTATTGTTCGAAGGATCAACAGTACTCGAAAGATTACTGTTGAGTCTCGAACAATGATTTCGAAAGATTCAAGAGCTCGAAGGATTCTCCTTTGAAAGATCCTTATCTTTCGAGCTAAATCCTTATCTTTCGGACACTTGTCTTTCGATTAGATTCCTTTCTCGAAGGATATGATTCAGACTTCGAAGGATGGGTCGAAGGATAACAATCTTTCGAGCCTTCCTTGATCGACAGATGTCGAAGGATAGTCTTTCGATGTCGAAAGATATCTTTCGAGAGGTTCTGACACACACTGATCTGATGTGATAGGTTGGTGAAAAAGGTGATGGGTTGGTGAAGTACTTTCGGCAGAAAGGTATGTTCTGCACACGGATCTTCACCAACTTTTTGACTTTCAAAAACAATGCCCAAAAATGGCAAACCTTATCCACCAAGTCCGGTCACCGTAAACACACCGGAAATTGGCCGGAAAACACAAAGTTTCTTAAAAACCAATTTCCAAGTTACCCAACCCAACTTTAAACACTCCCGGTTAGTTTAGACACGTTTTTACTCAAAGAAAATGCAAGAAACTAAGTAAAAACAGGTGCAAAACCAAGTGTTCAAACACACCAAAACTTGTAAAAACCCGGTTTTAAACAAGGTAAAGAGCGAGGCTCTGATACCACTTGTAGGTCCCTTTTTGCGGAGGATTACGAACCTAAACCTTGTTATACAAACCTACTAGCGAGTGCGGAATCCAAGCTAGCAAGCAAACCGAGTTAGTAGCAAGTAGAGAAACAAACACACAAGTTCACCGATTAACACAACTTGTATTAATGCAATGAGGGTTCGGTTACAAGCTCAATGTTTACAGAAATGTTCTATAAACTCTCTAAGTGTGTGAGTGTTTCGGACAGGATGCTCTCAACTCTCTATCTCTCGGTGTGACTATCTGTGTGCATCTCCTTTCTGTCCTCAACACTGCATGGGTATATATACCCATATACAGCAGGTCTTCTCGAAGGATTCGATAGATGGTCCGAAGGATCATCTTTCGGATACAATGCTTTCGAAGGATAAGCAGGGACCTCGAAAGATCATCTTTCGAGGTCTAATCATTCGAAGCATATCTTTCGAGGTGATCGAAGGATCTACATTATCCTTCGATCACTCATCCTTCGAGCCAGACAACTTTCAACAAGTTTACTTACTGTTGACTGAGTCAAACCAGGAGGACAGTTGACTTGGTCAACTTACATGACTTACAAGGACATCGTTTACATCGTGACCGAATACAGACAAAGTACAGACACAAGTGCACCAACATTCGGCTTGCTTGACTTTGCGGTCAATGGAGGCGATTCATCAGAACTTTTATTCTTACCAACCGAAGAACCCGAGGACAAAATCCTTTACAGATACTCTCCGGCCTTCTTCTTCTTCTTTCACAGTCTATCTTTTTGCCCCTGAGAAAGTTTTACTTTTGCTTCCTGAACTTTAGGTACATGAACCTTCTGTTCTTTGGGCTTGACTTTGACTGGTTTCTTTGCCATATTTTGAAATTCAGCCCTCGATCTTCCCATCGATCTCCTCGGGCAATTTCTGGCAATATGACCTCTGATGTTGCACTTAAAGCACCTTCTCGTTTCAAATTTCTGACTTTGGCAGTTAACAGCAATGTGTCCTTGATAGCCACAAGAGTAACACATTCTGTTATCATACCTCTTCTCTCTTTCATATCGTACACTATTTTCATACCACACACTTAGATCATAGCATTTAGTTGCCTTGTGGTAGTCATTACTCTTCTTGTATCCTTGATTTGGCAATTGAGCACTGTGGTCAAACCTGCACCACTTATTACCAACTATTTTTGAGTTTTGATTTTTAAATTTTTGTGATTTTTGATTTTGATTGAATGACCGATCTGATGAGCTTTTATTATCTTTTTGAACATTTTTCAAATTTTTATCTTTTTGTTTATGTTATGCATTCTTCTTAACAGGTTTTTGCTTTGAGCATTGCTTTAAGCATTCACCTATTTCAGTAGATTGCAAAACAGTATTTTGAAAATTTTCTTGTAAATCTAAAAAATTTTTCTTTTCTTTTCTTTTTCATCATCAGATTTGTCATCACAATCTTCAATTTTGACTTTGTCAAAATTTGTGACCTTGTCACTTATTGGAACAGAGTTGATTGGTTTTGGACAGGGAATATTCAATCTATCTGATGAAATCACATAGATTTTAATCGTATCGTATCGTAATTTTTTTTTTCGTTTTTTATGTTTTTCGTTTTTAGGATTACTAATTTTATTTTTAGGAAATGTAATTTTTTAATGTTATGAAATGAATTTATTTAGGTTGTTTTATGTTGTAATTTTTAATGTTTTTAAAGTTTTTATTAAATTAACAAAAAAAACATAGGAAATAATAAAATATTAAGGTGTGGCCTCATCCTCCACCCCCCCTCAAAAGTGAAGGAGGCCCATCCCTCATGAGCTGGTGATGTGGCGCCTAGGTGGCGGCCCATCCTCGTAGGAATGGACCTCACGATATCCACTAGTCTTATAAAATTTAACTTTTAGAGATGGAGCACAAGTGTATGTTGTAATAAAGGAGAGATGAAGAAGGAGCCTCAAGTTTGAGGAGAGATTAACCTGATTGTTTCAGGAATAGAAACTTCCCTTTTATAGAGGGGACTTTTGGGCCTCAACCCTGATGGGTTGGCCTAAGAGTGAGTTTAGTAGAATCAGGCACACATGGACCTACCGAGCATGTGAGGAAAATTTAAATGGGTTCAGGCCTAGTCATCATTTCAGAGGAATGAGCCCAGACAAAAAGCCCAAACGAGGACCCTCGTCGACACACCTTATAAAACCTCACAATAAGAAAACCTACTAAAATCTCACAATAACAAAAACTATTACTATGGTATAAAGACAGTAAAATTAGTGTAAACCTTACCTCTTATCTCACTGAATATAAAAAGGTTACTCGGAGTCTCGGAACCCACTCTAAACAAACCAAAATTTAGTAAATCTAGGTAAAATAAAACGTGACCAAGGAATAACTAATCTTTTGGCATTTAATAACATAAGCATAAACTATGAAAAATTACGTTTCATTCATTTGAGACCACAAATTTATATTTTTAACACAATAAATCAAATAGTTTCTTCCATGGATTAATAATCTAAAAGTAACTTTAGTGTATGTGATATGCGCGTGGTTTATAGCCTAAGGACATCTTCAGGGTGGGATAAGGCTTTGGGACCAATAGGTCCTGGGTTCGATTCCCACAAGAAGGTTTTCTCATATTTTTTAGGTTTCCTCCTGAATTGGTGTATAGGCATTATGCCTAGTGGAGATGGATATGATCGGGTGGTTCTGCTGGTGTCACGATTATACTCCGGTAGTCCGTCAGTGATCCAAATTTGTCGTTAAAAAAATGTATGTGATATAAATGTGTCCTCAAAATATATCTTTTGAACACTCATAATTAATTATAGGTTGAAAGCATATCTATATGCCATCTCCTGTTGTAAGATTTCATTACATGCATCTCAAGTCTCAACAACCCTCACCAAACCTCATAAACCCTACCTCCTTATAAATATACACGCTTGAAAGTTGAAACACATCACAAAACACATTGTCTTCACCATTCAAATATGACAAACTTGATAACAGTTTCCAATGGTGTAAAAGAGTCCGAATATAGCAAAATATTGTTCTCCGATGTGTTAGTTACAAAGAAGAGAAACCTCATCATGGGTCGTAAATGGAGGACTCACGATATCAGAATGGTTCTATGGTTCTTGTTCATTCATTTGCTTGCACTTTTGGCCCCCTTTACGTTTACTTGGGGTGCATTCTGGGCTGCAACGTTCACTTACACGTTGTTTGGATCATGTGGCCTAAGTGTGTCGTATCATCGTAACCTAGCACACCGTAGTTTCAAGCTGCCCAAGTGGCTTGAGTACACCTTTGCTTATATTGGACTCCTATCTATACAGGTTTGTTTTATTTCTAATGTTACTACAATATTATTATCTTTTAGTGACTTATTCAAACTGATTTAAATTTGTGTTTATAGAGGGACCCTATATTTTGGGTGAGCATGCATAGATACCACCATCAATATGTTGATTCAGAGAAAGATCCACACTCTCCAATCTTTGGGTTTTGGTTTAGTCATATGAGTTGGCTCTTTGACAATGGTTACATTTTTGAAAAGGTACTTTGTATGTAGCGTGTTAACTTTTTACACGACACAAAACTAACAATAAAATAATGACTTTGGCTTTAGCTTAAACCAGGGCCGGCCCGTAGGGGGTGCGGGGTGGGCGACGGCACAAGGCCCAACCCATCCGAAGGCCCAAATCTTTTTAATTTTGTATAGAATTTACGTTGTATAAAATAGAATATATATGCACGGAATTGAGAAATAACGTAAGTGAACCCTTATCCTAGTGGTTACTGTCTTGCTTAAATAACAATAGTGGTTACCGTCTTGCTTAAATAACAAGGAGATGCGGGTTCTAATCTAGGAGTCTCCAAATTCTTTATTTAAGCTTAATTTTTTTTTTTGTTAGTGACATTTAATTCTTAATTTTGTCAACTGTAAATTTTCCTTTAATTAATAAATTACTTCCTAAACTTAATAAAAAAAATTATTTAAATTACATCAACATAAATTTTAGTGATTGATGAGTTTATATTAAATGGAGATTTTCGAATAGGGCCCAATTTTTTAATCTCGCACAAAACCAAAAAAAAAATTGTGATTTTCAGAGACGACCCTGGTTTAAATGGACCCTGACACAGGTTGACCCACAAACATGTTTTGCTATACGGGTGATCACGGGTCAACAAATTGGTGTGTGGGTTGATCTTTTTATGTTATATATTACAATACAATATAATGAATGTTTGTCTTTTTTACTCTTAACTTCTTAGAGGCATTTGTGTTTTAGTGTAGAATTATAACTTTAGAATAGTAACACATGAAAAATAAACTTATAAATTTTTTGGGTTAGACGAGTTTTTACCGTGTCAGCACATGAATAGGTCATGTCAAGCATATTTTTAGGTATGTATATCTTATTTTTGGGTTTATCTCCGGTTCAACCCATTTAAGTACGTCTCAATTTATATGTTCGTGTCAAATAAAGTTTCTCTTGGGTAACAATATTGATTAAGTGGGTGATATATATGTGTAGTATCAAGAACGAAATAATGTTGAGGATTTAAAGAACCAATCATTCTATAGATTCCTTAAAAGAACATACGCATTGCATACAATTGCATTTACTGCTCTCCTATATGTTGTTGGTGGATTCTCCTATATTGTTTGGGTATTGGTAAGACTTTATCTAAATATTTGTTGAACTTTTGTGTAGCCAATGCAAATACAAGTAATTGACTTATCAAACTATATCTTCTTACCTAGGGAGTGGCAGGACTTTAGGATATCACGGGACTTTTCTAGTTAACTCGGTTTGTCATATATGGGGATCCCATGTTTGGAACACCGGTGATCTCTCCAAAAATAATTGGTAAAAAACAAAAAAGGTTACAAATATTACGAGTTTTATATATAGTTTATTCTAATATATTTAGTATCTATTACGTTAATGTGTTATGTATATATACAGGTGGGTAGCACTTTGGAGAAGAAAAAAAAAGATAGAAGCTTGAGAATTTGAAAGATTTTAGAAGATACTCATTTCATTATTTCATTCACTTCTAAATGAACCTAATAATGGCTATTACCTCCGTCCCACTAAAAGTGTCATATTTTGAATTTTTAAAGTCTTTATTTATAAACTTTGAGTTTAATTAAATATTTTTGTGTTACATAAAATTTGATGAAAATTAACCCAATAAAAACACTTGTAAAACACACTCAAATCATATAACTTTCATCAAATATTATTTAACACAAACAAAATTATTTAAGGTAAAAGTTTATAAATAAAGACTTTAAAAATTTAAAATATAACACTTTTAATGGGACGGAGTAATTTATAGCCTTACAACCACAAACAAACGAATACAAGAAGGAAACTACTAGTCCACTACTGGTTAACTGGTTAACTGACACTACTCCACTAAAGGATACAAACTACCCTACAATCCAATCAGATTTAAGTGACACTCCCATATCCATGCAACATGCATGATAGTCGGTATTTGCAAGTATCAGTTTGATGTAGACTTGATGGTAAAGATGGTTTGAACCACTGTTAGAGCAAATAAGATGGTTCCAGCCAACAGAGCAATCATATTCCATGGACTACTGAAATAAGTCCTCTTCAACCGGGCCATATGTTTTGGCCAGTAACCATTGCAGCACTCATATAATGTATCCACTTGTTCCTTGTAGAAGAATCCTTGAGATACAAGTCCGTTGCCTAAGCCGTTAATAATATTAGCAACTTCTTCATTTGAACCCATTTCATTAACAAGAACACCCGATTCTACCAACTTGGCAACATCTTCTTCAGTATTAACCAACATATCCATGGCCCACACATATGATGTAATATGACTACGAGTTTGACCCGACTGTTGGTATGCAATGAGATTCCTTAAAACCAACTCGGTAGTATCATCAATAGTCAATATTGGCATACCAAGAGTAGGCTTACCGCAAGACCCAAACAAATATGGAAACATATATGGTTTTGCTTTCATCCCCATCACCCATGATGGATCTTTGTAAGGTTTGATGCTGACCCCCGCTCTCTCTAGATCTACAGCCGAATATATACTTATCGGACAGACACGTGAAGACTTAATATTTTTTTGAGGCTCATAACATTGATGTAGAAGGCTAAGAATATGATGTGTGGCATCAACAGAAATATTGTTGGTTTTAATCGGTTCTTGATATTTAAAGATACCGAGGTCATGTAGAAGTGGATGCAGAAATTGAATAAGGGAGAGGTTAGGATGATTCTTCGATATAGTGCACTCATATATTTCGTTAAGAAAAAAGAAAGGAATTTGGTTTTCAAGCAACACCAGGTCAGTTAATAGAGTGAAGGGACACAAATTGTTTCCTGGATATGGTTTATCTGACACCGAATACCAGTAAATGAATTCAAGTATGAAGCAAGCATCCATAACCAACATTTTGGCAACTGTAGCGTCATCGTAGGTCTTCGTCAAAACATAACATTGTTTAATACGTTCCATTGAAGCGTGCACCTTCTGCATACATGATAACAATATTTCATGCTCTGAGGAATCAATACGATTCAATAGATTAACCAGAAAAATTGTTTTCCGCTTTTCAAAAGCTTGCACATTCTCATCTTCTCTGTGCAGAGGTCCAATAGAGACCACCCGAGGGCCAAAAGAACTAGCGCTCAGATCTCGTATTACGCTAGGTACCATGTAAATCTTTGGTGAAAACGACTCCATATGCTTGACTTCATTTCTTACACACTCAAGCAGACTCCGGGTGCCCTTTTGGATTATGTCTACGTCTCCAAGCTCCAAATCACCATTTTCCATAGTGAATGTTATGTCCTCTGCAATTACGAGTTAAACCAAGACCCAAGGATAAGTAAGCTCGGGATATGGAGAGGAAAGAAAAACCTCACCGTAAAGTGGATCATCACATTACTTCAGAATGAGTTCTCATTCCTATGGAATAGCCATATATGATATGTTATCCTATTACTTTCCCTATTATAATCACTTTATGGTAAAGCATATTGACATGGTCCATCTATCTGTTAGATTCTAACGGGTTGAACACAAGCCGTCAACTCATTTAGACCATGTGAAGTCCCTTCCTTGGACATTATCCGACATACGGCACTTAGTCAGCAAAGGGACTTGAAGTTAAAAAGGGTGTAGTGGGGCTTGAGCTTCAAACCCCCTTGCAATGATTAGATATTGTAATTAAATTAAATAAAAAATAAAAATAAAAACAATCAAAAACATTTCATTGGTCATTCTGTTCTGATCAGGCGTTTTCAAGTCCACGCCTAACCCAAAAAAGCCAAAAAAAAAAAAAAAAACCCATGAGGGTGTGTTAACGTGTGAATGGGGCCTTTTTTGCCCATCTACGCCCAACTCACATAGCACTACAAGTGGTCTTACAACCATTTCAACATGGTTTCAAAATTTATTACCATTTTGACTCTGGATAAATGTGTTGTACACATCCGAGTTGCCGATATCTTTGACACTAATGAATGAATAAATAAATATTAGCCAAATTTCAACAATTCAGCATATATATGTTAATTTAAAGTCGCTGGAAAAAAAAACACTACAATAGCAGTTTGAATATTCAATATCACAAAATAACACATCGAAATCTCAGGAATCATACCTTAAAAGGGAGTCGCAAAAGAAGGAATATGATATTTGATCGAATAGAGCTGATGAGGTTATAGACTTGAGAAGCGACTTGGAGAAACAAGAGTTCAAGTATACATTGACCAGGCTGAATGAGTGATATGAGAGTTTGATGCGACATTACGCGTTTTGTGGAGACGACTTTTTAATTTTACAATAAATTTATATCAACTAATTGACATTTCGAGTTTAAATAAACATGGAGTTGTTGAATTCAGTTTGATCATTTGTATTTTCCAAAATAGTTTTGTTGAATTCACTCATTCACATCTAACCCCCTAAATTATACGAGGGATTTTTATTTTATAAAAAATGATTGTAGATGGTTGTAAATGATTATGAGCAGTGGCGAAGGATAATGGGTGTCCGGGGTGCACCCGCCCACCCCAATGTTTCGGTTAGAAGTGTATATGGTCTGATTTTTCATCCGAAAATTTTAAAAATTATATAGGATCGCCCCCGATTATTTTTCCTAAATAATGGATAGTTTGGTAAATATATTTGAACTCTTATTTTATTTGTTTAACCCTTGATTACCGACCACACAATAAAATTAATATCTCACAAACAGCTTCATGATTTACATAGAAAAAGAAATTGCTGATAAGTTTGATTCGGGAGACATATTTAATGAATTCAAAAATCTTAATGGTCGCCGGGCTAAGTTGTAATTTTTCGTCCAGATTCCATTTATCTCGTATCATTATATATATATATATATATAGGTCTTTTGTTTGTTATACAATATTTAGTTTTTCTATGTGCAAGAACAGGTCCTTTGAATGAATGATTTTTTTTTGTTTTATTTGAAACTATTATTATTTGACCTGACCTGAATTGAATAGCCGACCCGACCCATAACATAACGATAGGAAAAATTTTTTGGGTCCCATCAGTTTACGTCCTCTCGAAACTTTTGGTCAAGCTCCGCCACTGATTATGAGTACAGAAAAGAGAAAATCTTACTTTTCATCTATAAATTTGGGAGACACTTTTCGCCCTTTATAATTTTTTAATACATTTTGAAAGTGTTTGTTAGTGGAAGAGAGAAAATATAACGATAAAGGTGTTAAAAAGTATTATTTAATTGAAAGGAGAAAGAAAAAATTGTTATTTTTATTGTAATACTAGTTGTCAAACCCGTGCAAAAACACCGGTAGTTCTTTGAAATTTTACATACCACATTTTATTAAAAACATTTTTTTCAGCTACAATACAAATAATAATCTTTATAATCATAGGCTTGCAGCCAATAAAACAACAGATCATATACATAATGGTGTCAAACATAGTTTGATGAAAATGTGGCACGGGGGGATATCTCGTGTCAGAGCATTGTCTCCTCATAGCATACTAGATGTTTCGGATTAGAAACGATAAAAAACCAATATTGCGAGTGTTCGTAAACTTGGAAAGTGGAAACTCGCCCTGCATAAACTGTACACCATCAACTAATTTATCCAAAGCTGTCTGCTCCAAATGTGTAGTAGCATTGGCTACTAACGACACTCCAGCTATCGTAGCCATTTCCCACTTTCTATAAGCATCTATAGATGAACCACCTTTTAAAGAGAAAACAAAAGTTTGTCAATGCATAATTCATTTGTGTAAACAAATAATGAAAACAAAGTAACAAACAATAATATAATCACCTGACTGGCTTGTTTAACAGGAGACGAGTCTCCTTTGCTATTGTTCTGATTTGAGACACCTTGTGATGGATTCTCGAACCGTTTCCCCCCTGAATGGGTCGTTTTTGAGATTCTTCTTACGGTCTTTCAATAGTTGATGTAACTTCATGGCAAAGAATAATAAATTTATCAGCGTTTAACATCCAAAACCAACACTACAAGAAAAAGAGTTAATAGCAGCGACATTATTAGCGGCGACATCCGATGTGTCGCCGCTATTGGTCCAATCCGCAATCCAGTGTCCCATGTTATACCCTAGCCACACGATTGTTATCATCATCCAACGGCTGGGGTATGCCTAGATCAATAGCGGCGACAAACATAACCAATAGCGGCGACATGTTGTCGCCTCTATTGGCCCGACGAATAAAACAAGCTATCAGCGCCATTTATTCCCTCCACCTACTTTCCCCCAAATCTTTTCACCTCCCCTTTCACCGGTGAGCAAAAAAATCGGGCAATCTCTCCAAAATCGGCATAATCGGTTAGTTTGATGTTGATTTTTTTTTGTTTATTTTGTTATATTGGTTGTTAATTTAGTGGTTCTTGGTGAATGTAGTTTATCCACCGGCCACCATCTCGTCTCCACGGCCACCACCGGCACCACCTCTTCTCCTCGTGCAAAATAAGGTTAGTTTAGGTTAGTTTATGCAAAATAAGGTTAATGTCTTAGTTCTATAATGAATTTTAAATTAAAATACTATACTGGTATGAAGATTAGAAGTATGATGGATACGCAGATTGTGGAATTGAAAGCCATAGAAATGGCGAGGTCATTTGTTTGGTTATGCACATTGAAGCTAAAGTCAAACTGGGTCAAAATATTTAAAAAAAAAAAAAAACTGCAAAAAAATAGATCCTTGAAATGCTGCAAAAAAATCAACAGGTGGGACCAAAATATTTTAAAAAAAATCACTTTCTAAGCTAGGATTTTGATATTATAATGCACTTATTAAGAATATGTTACTATAACAAGTAAACTGTAACTATTATAAACTTCGATTTCTTTTATCCCTGCAAGTTATGTAATCTTTAAACAAGATTTATAAAAAAATATATATATTAATTGTGTAAATTTGTTAAGACTTAACAATATCATACAGGAAAAAAACATCGAAATATTATATAGATAATACGATTACTTTATAACTAATGAGATGAGATGAGTCGATATAATACAAAAAGTTATTGTTTAGAAATCAGGATGTAATTAACTGGACAGGTGCAAATGAAAAACCAAAAGTTATTGTTTACTTTGTTATATAGGTTGTTAATTTGTTGGTTCTTGGTGAATGTAGTTTCTCCACCGGCACCACCCGTCTCCACGGCCACCACCGGCACCAACTTGTCTCCACGGCCACCACAGTCACCACCTCTTCTCCTCGTGCAAAATAAGGTTAGTTTATGTTTATACATGATTGTTTTTTTGTTTTTTTTTTTTGTTTTTGTTTTAAATCTGTTTGGGGAGCTTTGAGTCATTGGATTTCATGAGTGTTTGTTTGTCTTTGGTATCAAACTTTCGGTACTTGCTGTCTTTGTTTTTATGCCTTTGGCTGCCTCAGTTCAGTTTTATGTTTTAATGTTTATTGTTGTTGTTTGCCCCTCAACGGAGCTTGATGAAAATAATAATAAAGATAAGGGATGGTCGTCCCTTTTCATGCATATTTAACCAAGAAGAAAATTATTAAAGTAGTCAACATTGACTTTTTTTTTTTCAAAAACTAGACATGATAATTTGGTCATCCTAAAGCATGTGGGATAACCCCCAACATCTTTAACCCAGCCCATTCAACAATCAGGAAGCCTGATAGCCCAAAACATGACCCAACATCTTTAACCCAGCCCATTCAACAATCAGGAAGCCTGATAGCCCAAAACATGAAAACAAAACAAAATAATTAATTAACATATTTTATACAAAATATTTATAAAATGTAAATATTATTTAATATACAATGGAATTGTTATATGAACTTTGATGTAAACAAAGTTTATGTATTTTTATCTGAACAATAGAACTTATGCTTCACATTATTAGTATAGAATGTTTTTTTTACTTAATGTGATGTTAATTGCATTGGAACTCACATAATAAAAAAAATATGAATGGTTTGCATATTTAAAGTGTTTTAAATAAATATGTATATATAGTGGACAACATTGAATCTGAATGGGTTATGTCAAGGAATTGAAATGAGGGTAAATTAACAATTCCATTTTGTATGCTTTTTATACAAGTCTCAAATTTTAAGTTAACAACAATATCAAAATATACAAAAAATCAAGGTTGTACAATTTGTTTATGCACGTCTATTAGTAGGTCCCTAATAATAAGTATACCTATTAGCAAAGACCTTTTAGCGAAGACATATGTCGCCGCTAAAAGTCCTAATTATTAGCGGCAACACAAGCCAATAGCGGCGACAAATAGCGGCGACATGTCGCAACTCAATAGCGGCGACATGTCGCCGCTATTACCTTTAGCGGCGACATTTGGAACTATTAGCGGCGACATTTGTCCTTTTCCATCACCTTCATTGATCCTTTTCCCTTCTATTATTTAAAAACAAATAATAATAATAATAATAATAATAATAATAATAATAATAATAATAATAATAATAATAATAATAATAATAATAATAATAATAATAATACTAATAATAATAATAACAATAATAATAATAATAATAATATCCTTTGAATATAACCACACTTAAATCAGAAACAAAACTTCATGTCAAGTAATGATGAACTAGCTTTTACCCATTGACCCACATGATATTTGCTCTATTCTTTTCGAAAATTCATACATAAAACATAATGAGCTTAGAAATACCCGCCTGAAATTGATTTAGAAATTAATTTCAGGTTGTCCTCGTTTAATTTGGGACTGCTTTTTGAATACTTTATCTCATTTAGGATGTGAATGTGTATTACATGATTGTTTGTTTAAGAAGGATTCGGTTATCATTTTCTCTTTGCTCCTCGGGTATATATATTCTTACATATATACTTGGGAGCTAAGAGGAAATGCTGCCGAATTTTTCTTAAAGAAACAACCATGTAATACACATTCATATATGAGATAAAGTGTTCAAAAAGTGGGTTTAGCAGCCTACCATTGTCTTGCAAACTCTAAATTAAATTATCTTTCAGTTGCATAATGCCTATCGATAAAAGCTGGATTGATTCCCCACTTCAATCAGCTCACTACCAGCAAGGACTCAGGTCTTTTATCGCGATGTGTGAAAGAGTGCTCCCCAACCATAATGAAGTTAGATGTCCGTGTTCCAAATGTAAATGTTCCGGCTTAACAACTATCACAAAAATGAAACTCCATTTGGGGCGTATGGTTTTTTGGAAAGATTACATAAAGTGGGACTATCACGGCGAAAAATCTCGGCCTGCAGTTGTAGAAGTAGATAATGTTGTGCCACATGAGGGTATGGAAAACGTTATTGAAGACATTAGGGGGGAGCGTATGGAAGAAGATATAGACCGTAACCTGGATATGTCGGGTGGAGAATCTAACGGTGTTGATGACGATTTTGAAGACATAATAAAGGATGTTGAATCTGAATTATATCCTGGTTGTACTAAGTTTTCTTCACTTGACTTCTTAGCAAAGCTTATGAATCTAAAGGAGACGTCCCATTGGACTAATACTTCATTTGGTTATACTCACCACATACAATTTGCCTCCATGGCTATGCATGCGAGAGTCTACATTCATGTTGACCTTGTTGATTCCTGGCCCTAAATCACCTGGGAAAGACATGGATATTTATCTTAGACCGTTAGTGGATGAGCTTAAACATTTGTGGCACTCAGGTGTACGTACTAAAGACGCAACAACAAACGAATTCTTCACAATGAAGGCGGCGTTGTTATGGACCATAAACGACTTTCCAGCCCGTAGTAGTCTATCAGGTTGGAGCGGACAGGGCTACATGGCATGCCCGACTTGCAACGAAGACACTCCTTCAATGCGTGTAACTGGTAAATGTGTGTATGTTGGTCATCGCCGGTTCTTAGATGCCAACCATCCATGGAGAACAAGTCTCGACTTTAATGGGAGACCCGAGACACGAGGCCCTCCGAGATAGTCTAGTCCTGCTGACATAGAAGCTCAACACGGTCGTCTACTTCATCGTCTACCAGGAAAGCATCCATCTTTTGGAGGTGGGAGGATAAACCGAGCAGATTTCGAGCTGAACTGGACCAAACGAAGCATATTTTTCGAACTTGAATATACCCTTTGGTGTTGCCCCTATAAAATCATAACAATCAAGATTCACTAAAACAAGGACGAGATAGCTGATAAGCTACCCGAGATATGATATGGTGTTATAACATGTTTCGCGATACAAAATAATAAGAAAAATTAATGTTATTTACCTTTGAAAACATTTAGAAAATTCCTCTTTTTGTCAGTTTACGAAGACTTATATATACTTGCAACTCTTCTTTTTGCTAATAATATTGGGTTTGATATATGTTAATGTAGGAATACGTTTCGACTTTGTTCCAAAGTCCGGCTTTCGTAAACCAACTGGAAGCTTTTCTTGCGGCGAGGGGAAAGGAAGTCGCACCCGACGATGAGTATGACGATGAGTATGACGATGACGACCTAACTTGAATCATTTCTTGCGGCGAGGGGAAATTAGTATTATTGTACGGATAATTTAGAATGTTATTTTTCGGATACTTTAGGATGTTATTGTACAGAAATGTTTTATGCGATTTTAGTATCTAAAGCATTATGTTTGTTTAGTCTGATGTGTTGCGTAAAACTTGAAAATTGGCAGGTTTGTTTATAACGGGAAACACTACAAATGCAGCAACAAATTAAAAAAAAAAATGACTTTTAGCGGCGACACATGTCGCCGCTATTAATCGAACCTTATTAGCGAAGACCTTTTAGCGAAGACAAATGTCGCCGCTAAAAGTCCTAGTCATTAGCGGCGACAGACTCAATAGCGGCGACAAACAGCCCTTTAGCGGCCAACCTTTAGCGGCGACACAATAGCGGCGACATGTCGCCGCTATTACCTTTAGCGGCGACATTTGGGACTATTAGCGGCGACAATTATCGCCGCTATTGGTTGACTTTCTTGTAGTGCAAATACAAAAAGTGAACATTGAGAATCAACTAACCAAGCTCTCCAAAAAAATGTTTGAATCTTCGAGTTACCTGTGCAATAATAAACAATGTAAATAAACAAGATTCGCATGACACAATCCTACAATATTACTATATTTATATATAGTTAGTTAGTTACAATCGAAGCATGGCAGCATTGGTATCTTTGGAGTTTTTGGCATCAAGAGAAAGTTCCGGGCCAAGCAACTTGTTCATACGTCTCACAAGACGATAATAATAGTGTCTAGCTTGGTCCTTGTTTTTACTCTGAACACCAAAAGTTATTTTCTCAAAATTCTGTATCACAAAAAACAATTCCCAGCACAACATATTATTAATTTATGTTAAGATAAAGTTAAGCAACATATGCATCACAGTGAAACTTACCTTGCCAACTTGACGTAAAGCATTGAAGAAACTTTCTTCTCCCTGCGAGTCTAAGCAGCCCACTGTCGTGTTTGTTTCTTTGCAGAATTCAGTTACAAACCATGTTAGTATCAACTATCAACTATCAAGCTCAGTGCATATATAAATTATCTATCGAATCTTCAAACACGCACCTGGCTGATTAGGTGCAACATGATGTGTGTCAGATGTGATCACATCCTTAATAAACACAGTTTCCAGCACATTCGATATCTCACCACACGAAACTTGAGACTCCATATTCATACTAATATATTAAGAGAATGTTGGAATTTTCATAACCGTCTACGAATTGATCGACATCACTCGCATTAGTTTCTGAATCGAAAAACCAACTCAGCCATGCACCGGATTCATAAAAAACCATAACCTATGTTATACCTGGGCAGGAAACTTAGGTCCGCCTTTGCATTTCTTGTCCTCCCAATTAAGCAGGTTGGTCGGTGTGGAACCACCAAAACTTTTGGCAACATAAAGATAAGTAAAACCAATAACACCAAGTGACAAATACCATACATTAAACTGGAAAACTAAATAAGTTTATAACTTTATAATCTCTGGATTAACACCTCGAAATACCATACAGCTAATAAGTGGTATAGTTATAAAGCAACAGAGTTACATCCAGGTGTGATTGCTCAAACAAAGTATCTGCATTTTGGTGGAAAACTTGCAACATACGCAGCATATTACCATAACTAACAGCAAAGCACAAAAAAAAGCCAAACATAATTTTACGCAGGTATTGAAAAGCACGAGGATAATAGATAATGTCTAACCTCACCACTTTAAACTTATATAGAGATAAGAGTAGAGAATTACCTAAGGCTATGCTCAATTGTGCAATGTTTAAGTTAAAATAGATAGATATGTAAATGTTGGAAAAATAGGTGAAAATAACATTTTTCACAAATATAGGAAAATGATTTTTTCCTATTTTGGACTAGAAAATAAATATAATAAAATGAGCGGGTTTTATATATTTATTTGTGGGTTTGTGTTCTATGTTGGAAGAGCTTCGCAACGAACTAAACCACGTCCAAAACGGAGCTAAGATGAATGAGATATCGCTGCTCAAAGTTGGGTGTTTGAAACATTGAATGTTGAAACAAAAGGGAAAGTAGCACCTTGTCCCACATCGGAGGAGAGATGGAACTTAAATGAGTATTTAAGTGGGAACTCTCTATCCTTATTTTTTCATGGAAGCACACACTAAGTCTCATCGCGAAGGGTGCTGAGCACCCTAACTCGCGCACGCGCGCAGCTTGGGCGATGAGGCGCAATGTGGCGCACTTTGCACTTTGCACGCTCGCATCGCCGCGAGTCGCCTTTGTATTTTTGACCACGTGCGCGTGGTGGATCACAGGGGCTGCAAAGGACCAAGTTGAGTGGCATGCGGGTTCGAAGCACGTGACGTGGCAGTCCGCGCGCAAGTACAAGTGGCACGAAGGCGCGCGGTTGCGCATGGTGCAGGGGTCCTGTTGTGCGTACGCGGCGCACCAGAGTGAGCCAATACGGTGCGACTGTGTGGCGCGCTCGTAGAGGCTCACAGGTGACGTGGCACACGCGCGCATGGACATGAGTCAGTGTGGCGCACGCGCGCGTGGTAGTGAGCCAAGAGAACGCACCGCGCATGAGCGTGCAGACCAGCGCGTGCGCACCCGTGTGTCTTGCGCGCATGCGCGCGCAGAAGCCTCCAGCATTGAATGACGGTGTAGTTACTGTTCAGCTTCCAAACTGACGAGTTAATGGTCTTTGACTGAGAATTAAATGACGTATTAAATTGCATTGAAGACGTTTAATGCAATTTAAACCTTTCTTTAATTCGCTTTTGACTGTTTCAACTTAGGAGCTGTATATATACAGCTCCATACCCAGCTGCAGAGGATACCACGAAAACCAGCAACACAACAGCTTATGTAAACAAATCTCTTCCTACTTCTGATCATTTTCTTGCAGTTCTCAAAGTAACCTTCGGGTTGTAGGCGAACTCCGGCTCTTCTACTGCTCCGGCTGTTGTACCCTGGGAAACAAAACGAGTACTCTTGGGAGACTCGAAATTTGTTTTAAGCGAAGCGTGTTGAACACGTGCCTCAGTCATAGAATTTTTCTGCTTCTACTCCATTCTTGTATTTGTTTATTTCAGTTGTAAGAGTAATTTATTTTTAGCTTTCTTTGTATTGTAATCAGTAATAAAAATTTGTTTATTTTATTTAAATTATGCAAACGGTTCTTACAATCTTAAAACAAATTTTTAAAACCGTTCGTGTAATCAAAACCATTCTGTTTATGATTCAAACCAGTTTTGTTTTCACTCAGTTTGTGTTTTAAAAACAGATTTTTTTTTAGTTTTCATCTTCAAAGGAGCGACTTTGGTTGAAAACTTTTGTGGTTACATTCTAATTTTGTCCTAAAATTGCTAATAAACTTTCTGCCTTGGTCTTCAAAGTTGGACTTAGAAGCCGGTCAGTAAGTTTTAATTATTATAAAATTTTCTGTTTTTTGGTCTTCAAAGTTGGACTTAGAAGCCCAAACAGTTAATTTGTGGTAAAAATTAAAATTTAGTTGTTTACTTCTGTTTTTATTGTGTAAAACAAATTTTTGGACTAAAAACTTTAAATTTTAATTTTTCAGCATGTCGAACGAAAACGTCAACATTAACAACACGAGTGTTGTGACGGGAACCCCCTTGAACGCCACCACTGTGGGAACGTCCACAGTGGCTAATCACGCTGAACGACCCGAGAAGTTCTTGGGTCTAAACTTCAAGCGGTGGCAGCAGAAGATGTTCTTCTACCTGATCACCATGAACCTTGCGAGGTTCTTAACGGAAACCGCTCCCCAACCTGTGGAAGGGGAGACCGACACACAAAGACAGTGTGCGGTAGATGCGTGGAAGCATTCGGATTTCATATGTCGTGGCTATGTGTTAAACGGCCTGTCGGATGCGTTGTATAATGTGTACTACAACGTCAAGACTTCCAAAGACCTTTGGGATGCCTTGGACAAGAATTACAAAACGGAGGATGCTGGCACAAAGAAATTTGTGGTAGCCCGTTTCTTGGATTTCAAAATGGTTGATTCAAAAACAGTTATGAATCAAGTCCAAGAATTCTAGATTATACTACATAACATCTTTGCGGAAGGCATGACACTTAGCGAGACATTCCAAGTGGCAGCGATGATTGAAAAGTTACCTCCTAGTTGGGTTGATTTTAAGAATTATCTTAAACACAAATGAAAGGAGATGACTATAGAGGACCTTATTGTTCGTCTTCGGATTGAAGAGGATAATAGAATTGCCCAAAAAGGCAGCCTTGCGCAGTCTAGTGCTAGCGCAAATCTGGTTGAGCATGGGCAATCCGCTAAGGGCGCGAAGGGCAAGGGGAAAAAGGACAAACAGAAAGCAAAGGCTAGGAAACTTGGACCGAAGAAAGGGGTTGTGAAAAAGAAACCTAAAGCGTTCCAAGGGACTTGTTACAACTGTGACGAGCCGGGGCATCGGGCTAACCAATGCAAGAAACCAAAGCGTGAGCGTGCGCACATGGTGGATGAAGACGGAATGCCTTAGGTGGCAATGATTTCCGACAAAAGCGCAATGATGGATGAGGTCAATACTGTGACCAACACTCCAAAAGGATGGTGGGTTGATACGGGCGCGACCCGTTATGTTTGCGCAGACAGAAGCCTCTTTACCACCTTCAAGGCGCTTTCTAGAGAAGAGAAGCTGTATATGGGAAATGCAGCCACTGCCGACATCATGGGTGAAGGAACAGTGATCTTGAAGTGGACTTCGGGGAAGGAGCTCACGCTAAGCAACGTGTTATATGTCCCAGACTTGCGCAAGAATCTAGTCTCGGGTTGGTTGCTTAACAAGTTCGGATTTCCTTTAGTATTTGAAAGTGACAACTTTGTTCTTACTAAACGAGGAATGTACGTGGGTAAGGGCTACGCCCAAAATGGCATGTTCAAATTAAATGTAATGGCTGCCAAGAACATGAATAAAATTGCTACTACTTCTACTTATATGCTTGAGTTTTCTGATTCGAATAAATGGCATGGTAGATTAGGTCACGTAAATTTTAATTCAATACGCCGTTTAATCAATTTAAATTGTATACCAACATTCCATATTGATTCACATTATAAATGTGAAACTTGCATTGAATCCAAACTTACAAGATCATCATCGAAATCGGTTGAACGAATAACCGAACCCCTTGATTTAATTCACACCGATATTTGGGATTTAAAAGCGGTACCCACAAGAGGTGGAAATAAGTACTTCATCACGTTTATTGACGATAGTACTAAATATTGCTATGTATATTTACCAAAAAGTAAAGATGAAGCAATAAGTAAATTTATCTTGTATTAAAATGAAGTTGAGAATCAACTTCAAAAGAAGATAAAAGCTTTGCGAAGCGACCGAGGAGGTGAATATGTGGCACCTTTTTCCGATTTATGCGCAAAAAGTGGCATTGTACATGAGTGTACACCTCCTTATTCTCCACAATCAAATGGCGTGGTGGAACGAAAGAACCGTACATTGAAAGAAATGTTGAACACCATGTTGATAAGTTATGGGGTGAGCCAGGAAATGTGGGGGGGGGGAAGCCATTCTCTCGGCTAATTATCTTTTGAATAAGATACCACTTAAAAAGAGAGACGAAACTCCATATGAGTTACGGAAAAGGAAGAAGCCTTCATACAAATATTTGAAAGTGTGGGGGTGCCTAGCAAAGGTGATTGTACCACCTCCTAAGGCTCTTAGGATAGGACCCAAAACTGTTGATTGCATATTCATTGGGTATGCACATCAAAGTAGTGCACATCGCTTTCTTGTACATGAGTCCAAGAATCCTGATGTAAACGTAAACACTATCATGGAGGTGAATCCTAACGTTGTGTCTTACTTTGAAAATGTGTTTCCTTTAAGAAAACAAACACATGCAACGTCATCAACACCTAATTTTGAAGTAGGTGAAAGTTTATCTACACCAGTTGATGAGGTAGTTGATGATAAGACACATGAACGACCTGAGGTTGAAGAAAGTGATCGTAGGCGAAGTAAAAGGCCAAGGGTTAAAAAATCTTTCGGTCCAGACTTCGTTAGCTATATGGTTGAGGGCGAGCCCAATACATATCGCGAAGCAGTTTCCTCTTCAGAAGGACCTCAATGGAAAGAAGCAATAAAGAGTGAAATTGATTCTATATTGCAAAATCATACTTGGGAGTTAGTAGATCTTCCACCTGGTTCTAAACCACTTGGATATCGTTGGATATTCAAAAGGAAGATGAAAACTGATGGAAGTATTGATAAATACAAGGCTAGGTTGGTGATTAAAGGATTTAGACAAAAGGAAGGTCTAGATTACTTTGATACCTACTCGCCTGTGATGCGCATAACCTCGATTAGATTTGTTCTTGCTATAGCGGCTTTAAGAAATTTGGAAGTTCACCAAATGGACGTTAAAACCGCATTTCTAAATGGTGATTTAGAAGAAGAGATTTACATGGAGCAACCTGAAGGTTTCTCCGCCCCAGGTCAAGAGGGTAAAGTATGTAAACTCGTCAAGTCTTTGTATGGCTTGAAGCAAGCACCAAAACAATGGCACCAAAAGTTTGATCATGTCATGATTGACAATGGTTTCAAAATAAATGAGTGCGACAAATGTGTTTATTTCAAAGACACAAATGAAGGTTATGTGATTTTATGCCTTTATGTAGACGATATGCTTATCATTGGGAGTAATGATAAACTTATCAAATCTACTAAAAGCATGTTGAAAGCGAGATTTGACATGAAAGACATGGGTTTAGCAGATGTGATTCTTGGAGTAAAGATCATAAGAACCCAAGATGGTCTTGTGTTAATTCAATCTCATTATGTGGATAAAATTCTTGAAAAATTCAACTCGAGAGACACGAGTGTAGCTCGAACTCCAGTTAATACCTCCCAACATCTCAAGAAAAATAAAGGAGATGGAGTTGCTTAGTTAGAGTATTCAAGAATTATTGGCAGTCGCATGTATCTAATGACATGTACTAGACCCGACTTGGCTTACGCGGTGAGTAGGCTAAGTAGATACACCAGCAATCCGTGCGCGGATCATTGGAAAGCTATCACGAGGGTGCTTCGATACATAAGATACACAAGAGATTATGGACTGCATTATACCCAACAATCAGTAGTGACTGAAGGATACACTGATGCAAACTGGATATCTGATAATAAAGATTCCAAATCGACAAGTGGTTACGTGTTTACACTTGGAGTAGCTGCTATTGCTTGGAAGTCTTCTAAGCAAACGGTCATAGCAAGATCCTCAATGGAATCCGAATTTATCACCTTGGATAAGTCAGGAGACGAGGCAGAATGGCTACGTCAATTCGTGGAATATATTCCAAGATGGCCAAAGCCTTTGCCAGCCATATGTGTACATTGTGATAGCCAATCAGTGATTGGTAGAGCTCAAAGCTTGATGTACAATGGCAGATCAAGGCATATGCGACATAGACATAACACGGTACGACAACTACTCTCAACGGGTGTTATCACAATTGATTATGTGAGATCAAAGGCTAACATTGCAGACCCGTTTACAAAAGGCTTAAGCAGAGAGTTAGTAGAAACGTCGTCAAGAGGAATGGGACTAAAGCCCGTGATAAATGGGAATATGAGGGAAACCTAACTTAGTTGACTGGAGATCCCAAGATCTAAGTTCAATAGGACAACTTAATCATATTACTAAAAACGGAGTCACTGTGGGGGAGTACCCCAAACTAAATAAAAGGGAGTTACATATACTTCCTAGTCCATTCCAATCAGTGACATGGAGTGAGGTTAAGCATGTTAAGGTTAAGGATTTTGAGTAAATGAAAATTAACCATGATGTTTTTAATGATTCAGAGGAATCACCTATGTTAGAGAGATGTGGGGTCGCTTCAAATGGATTTGTGGGGTGCGCAAATCCTAGAGCTCTCGCCGAACCAGGCTAGTGTTCCAGGACCATAACAGGACACGACAATGAGGAGTTGGCCAAACCAGGGAGAGTATTGTGTGAAGTGTATTGTCGTTTACACAAATGGGGGTATGTTCAAGGACATCGCGTCTACAAACCGCAAGTAAGCTAAGTATGCTTCACAAAAGAAGGTTCAAAGGCACAACCTACCTATCTTGCAATACTCAACTGTCGAAGTTTACCGTTGAAAAGTGTAAGGAAAAGATCCATTTCCATAAATGTGGGGGATTGTTGGAAAATTGATGAAAATAGCATTTTTCATGTGGGGGATTGTTGGAAAAATAGGTGAAAATAGCATTTTTCACAAATATAGGAAAATGATTTTTTCCTATTTTGGACTAGAAATAAATATAATAAAATGAGCGGGTTTTATATATTTATTTGTGGGTTTGTGTTCTATGTTGGAAGAGCTTCGCAACGAACTAAACCACGTCCAAAACAGAGCTAAGATGAATGAGATATCGATGCTCAAAGTTGGGTGTTTGAAACATTGAATGCTGAAACAAAAGGGAAAGTAGCACCTTGTCCCACATCGGAGGAGAGATGGAACTTAAATGAGTATTTAAGTGGGAACTCTCCATCCTTATTGTTTCATGGAAGCACACACTAAGTCTCCTCGCGAAGGGTGCGGAGCACCCTAACTCGCACTCACATTCGCACACGCTCGCGCGTGGCGTGGGCGATGAGGCGCAATGTGGCGCAATGTGGCGCACTTTGCACGCTCGCATCGCCGCGAGCCGCTTGAGAGCCGCCTTTGTATTTTTTACCACGTGCGCGTAGTGGATCACAGGGGCTGCAAAGGACCAAGTTGAGTGGCATGCGGGTTCAAAGCGCATGACGTGGCAGTACGCGCGCGAGTACAAGTGGCACGAAGGCACGCGGTTGCGCATGGTGCAGGGGTCCTATTGTGCGTGCGCGGCGCACCAAAGTGAGCCAATACGGCGCGACTGTGTGGCGTGCTCGTAGAGGCTCACAGGTGACGTGGCACACGCGCGCATGGTCCTGAGTCAGTGTGGCGCACGCGCGCATGGTAGTGAGCCAAGAGGACGCACCGCGCATGAGCGTGCAGACCAGCGCGCGCGCACCCGTGTGTCTTGCGCGCCCGCGCGCAGAAGTTTCCAGCATTGAATGACGGTGCAGTTACTGTTCAGCTTCGAAACTGACGAGTTAATGGTCTTTGACTGAGAATTAAATGACGTATTAAATTGCATTGAAGACGTTTAATGCAATTTAAACCTCTCTTTAATTCGCTTTTGACTATTTCAACTCAGGAGCTATATATATACAGCTCCATACTCAGCTGCAGAGGATACCACGAAAACCAGCAACACAACAGCTTATGCAAACAAATCTCATCCTACTTCTGATCATTTTCTTGCAGTTCTCAAGGTAACCTTCGGGTTGTAGGCGAACTCCGGCAGTTCTACTGCTCCGGCTTTTGTACCCTGGGAAACAAAACGAGTACTCTTGGGAGACTCGGAATTTGTTTTAAGGGAAGCGTGTTGAACACGTGCCTCAGTCATAGAATTTTTCTGCTTCTACTCCATTCTTGTATTTGTTTATTTCAGTTGTAATAGTAATTTATTTTCATCTTTCTTTGTATTGTAATCAGTAATAAAAATTTGTTTATTTTATTTAAATTACGCGAACGGTTCTTACAGTAAATAGATATACAATAATACATCATGTATCAAGAAAAAATATACAAATAACTGATGAAGCAGTGGATAATCTGGGGATTAGTCCACGGATCGAGCTTCATCAAGTAGGGTTAATCCATTCTTTCCAATATCGATGGATGGGTCGTCCTCTAATCTGTCTCCTGCATAAGGTGTCACACCCTGGCTTTGCGGAAGCGTGGTTAATTTGGTGTGACTTCTTAATACCATAGCTTAGTCATAACAAAGCTATTTGAAAATAAAACCATGCAAGATCATCCATTGAATTAAGTTTTAAAACATAAGTAACACAACATTGTCTTAAGGCGTTGACTCATGCAACGGAAACTACAACCTGATAACATGAAAACATTGTTCAGAAGACACAAACATCAACATGAAATAAACACAGTTTAAGAACTGTGAATCGTCCAGGAAAAAGTCACATCCCTTAAACTTGGATGACCTCGTAACTCTTATGCAGCAGGAAAACGTAACATACCGCGCCAGATCTTTAGTTCCCTGAAATACATGTAAGTTGGAAAAATCAACAATAATGTTGAGCGAGTTCATGTGTAAGTGAGTAATAAAACCTTTGTAAGTATAAAAATCCTTGTATGTAGCAAATAAGGAAAAAGAGATCACCAATGGTTTGCAAGGCCATTGATATGTGTGAAGTGCAAGTAGGAAGACTCAAACCTAGCGGAGTTTGCGTTGGGCACAAAGTCACCCCGAGGTCCGTTATGCTGGGCCTGGGGCTGGGCTCGCTACACCCAGATAGATCTACCGCTACTGTCCCTCGGTCCTACAGTGAGGATTAATGGCCTCAAGTTGCGCCTACCCACTCACATGATCTAAGTAGTAACCCTCCTTACGCTAACCATACCATGCATAAAGTATTTGTAATCGTAGTAACATGTATTTCACCCCCGCAGTTTGGAAAACTGAAAACAGTTAAGAGAAAAGGGGGACATGAACTCACAGTGGTGCGTCTCTATCAAGAAAATCTCCTGATCAATCTGCTGTGCGACGACCTACACGTACTAACTTCTGTTAGACGGACGGCCGTGCCTTAGCTTAAGGTTTAATGTCTTTGGGAAATAGTTAGACAACTATTTCGTATGTACACTTCGTAATTATTTGGTAAATATTTTTCTTCCCAAGGATGGGGGCTTTAATACATGTGCGTTTGTATATCTTCGAAATATATTATTAAGTCTCACTTAAAATATATTTTAAATCCTTTATCAAAATATAAATATTTTCCCAAAATATTATATTTTATTACAAATAGTTTTCCAAAATAATATCCTTGTCAAAATACACATTTATGAGTATTTTCTGAAAATACGTAAGTTACGAATAAAGGTCGGGTGGTATTAATAATAACGTTGTAACTTAATATTTATTGTGAAGGCGTTCGAATTATTTTGGAATCGTTAATATTTGGTAATATTATTTTTACCCTAAAAATAATATTTGTATAGTTCACAAAATAATCATAAAAATTTCACAAGTGTTGCTATGAAAAATACATATATATCAAATATATATTTATCAAGTTTTATTTTGTGAAAATTCCACCTCCGACACTTAGAAATGTTGTAAATAAAATCGTGGCGAACTTTACATTTTTGAAAACAAGTTAGAAATACATTTATAACACTTGTGATGAAAATATTTCCAAGTGTTAGGTTTTTGGAAAAATTTCGCCAGAGTTTCCCCTCTAACTGGAGGTGGCCACGCTTTCAAGCGTATCATTTTCTTTTAAAATTCAAATCAACAATTTTCTCATTCAACAATAATAATATCCAAACCATCAAACTAGTCAAAACAGATATAGATCGCAAAAATACATGAACTTGTGGTTTGTCCAAATTATGTAGTACCTTTCCATTATTTTTAGTGGATCTTTGTATAAATTAATCCGGTTTCTTGAAAGCCTCGTTTTTAAAGAAGTTACATCTTTACAACTTCTTGTCAACATTTACAAAAATAGTTCTTGTGTCAAAACTTTGTGTTACACAAGTGTCTACACACTTGTGTGCTTACAAAAATCACTCTTGTTCATGAAAACCCGGTTTTAGAAAACATGATTTCTTTTGACGCTTGGTCCTTTAAAAATACCACTTGTAGATCCGTAGATCTAGAAGTTTAGAACACTATTTCATAAGAAAAATTGATTTTACACAAGTTCATGCTTAGTAAGTAGTAGTGTTCATCATTTAACCCTTTTCATACTTAAACATACTCTAGGTCATGTTTCATGGACACGACTTAACCGGGTTAGATGACGATCCGAGCTACTACTAGTATAGATCAACACTAAATAATCACAACAAAACAAGTCTTACAAGTTTTACACAATTCTATAGCTTTTATCCAACATATTTATCGCTTTTGTAAACTTTTAACATGTCATCTTGTAAGTTCAAGAATTTTAACCGACAAAGTTCATTTTAACCACTTTAGAATAGATCAAGAAGTCGTCTAGAGTCACTTACTACTAGCTCGAGGCTAGGGAAGAAACTAGTCGAAGATCGGGTGGATAAAAGCAATGTAGCGAGGTCCTTCACAATCCGAGTGCACCGAGCTTCCTCGTATGAGATCCTTCACCCTTGTAGATTGTAGGATCGGTTTCGCGACCTGAATGAGTTGTTCGGAAGAGTGCTCAGACCAAATCAGAGGCGGAATTCATTGATTCGGTCTTCGTTCAGCTTGCATTCACTTTTAATTGTCTCTTTTATTGCTCTTTAACTCTTTTACAGTACAGATACACTTTTACAGGGCTTCGCCGTCAGAAAATCAGATTGTTACAACTGAATCCGTTTGAAAGGTATTTATAGGAGATCCCTGACCGTTTAAAGATGACATGCCATCCTTCAAACGGTCACCCTTCAAACGGAAGGGTTTCAAACGGATAGCATTCAAACGATAAGGTTACATTCAAACGATCAACATCATCTCAAACGGAACCATCTCTTCAAACGGAAGATTGTCTTCAAACGGCCAGCCTTCAATATTTTCATATTTCATGCCTAATCAGATCTGCAATGAACCTGAGACTCGACATAAGACGAAGACGACAGATGACTGCACCAACAGACTCCCCCTCAGATGTTGACGAGTCTTAAGTGTCGAGTCTTCATAATCTTCAGTCTTAATCGGTCTTCTTCAGAAATTTCTCCTGGAATCATGTCTTCTTCAGGAACTTCCTCCTGGAATCATGTCTTCTTCAGGAACTTCCTCCTGGAATCATGTGCCTGGATCTTTCTCTGGCTCAAACTCTCGTCAGACTCCCCCTATCATTGAACTGGGATCGATGTCTGGAATTTGTTATCACCTTTGAAATTATATCCTGGCTTTTTCTCTGATTAGCTCAAACACCTACACAAATCTCAAACACTAATAAGAACAATTTCAGATTTATCATTTTAAAAAAATATGAAGATCAATTTGTAGATTAACATACAACTTTAAACTTCAAGTTAATGAACCATTTATACATTCCAAATCTTCACAATTTCACACACTCTCTCCCAAACCAGAAGTTCAACATGTTTAGCCCTTGAAATGTTGAAAATCAGCTCTTCACACTCAGTTGTCGAAAATCTTTTTGGAGTTTCAGAAAGAAAGTAAACGCAATAGCAGAAATTAAATGCAGAAATGAAATATGTACAAACATATTTTTATGAGTTTGTGCAAGAGGATCATATCAGTTTTTGAGACATATCACCAACACCGTTAAGCTTCTATTCGTTTTTTGTTCTAAACGATTCACATTGATTGACGATATTGTTGTCCACTTAAACTCAATCTAAAGACTTTCGAAATGCTTACCGATACGTTAAGGTATATTAATTTTGCACTAAATTCTTATGGACCCCACGATCTCAGCATATCCCCTCATCATGCAATACAGTAACTCAAGTAATGCCCTTAAACTTTCATCAACTGTGATTTGTGCAAAAACAAAGCAGAATGTTTAAACATTAACAATCAGGTCGATACTTCCGTATACGCAGAGAAAGTCCAATGTTTAAACAAAATAAGAAAATAAAACAAGTTGAAGTTGTTTAGGCTTTAACCACCAGGTCGATACTCCCGTATACGTAGAGGTGATCCAAAGCTTAAACGAAACACCAAAGAAAATAAAGCAGAACGTTTAGGCAACAACATCCAGGTCGATACTCCCGTATACGCAGAGGATGTCCGATGCTTAAACAAAATACAGAAATAAGACAAGTTTAAATCTTTGCAAAATAAAATGCACAATCACAGCGACCTTTTAGCAAAGTTGTGAAAGTTCACAAACTTAACCAGTTTTATGCTTTTTGGCATTCAGCGATTACTGAGCAGGTACACAATCACGAAGGACAAAACTAAGTACTATGCTTTCAACCATGTTTCCCACTAGAACTAGGCTTTTACATTTAAGTTTGTATCGTTATCGCAAATCTACTAGTCTAGCTGAGCCTATCGTCACATCTTTAGTGAAATCGTTTATCACATTTGACATTACATTTCTTTAGCATGCTGTGATAGTCCACTGATTTACTATCATTTCCTCTATTTCGCAACAAAAACTCATTTTTAAATTTTCGATGTTTTTGACATTTTCAAATTTTCTAATTTTTTTAAAATTTTTCTCCCCCTAAAATCAAAATATGTTTCAATTTTGATTTTCTGGGAAAATTTGAAACAAACTGTACAAATTTGACAACTTGATGAGAATCACTTCAATTCTCCATCCACTTGACGTAAACAATCAGAACTCCCCCTCACAACAAACTATTTTCCCATTATGATTTCAAAACACTTAAGTTTGTTTTAATCAAAATGGTTTTTCCGGAAAATTAGTTTTGTGTGTCATTTCATAAACTCGGGGTTTCATCACTTTGTTTTTCAAATTACCACTTGTAGGAAAGATGAATCAAGTACAACTTAATGTCCCTGATTTATCTTTTGAAAGATGAAAAATCACCAGAGTGAAATTTCTCAAGAAATGTGCCGATTCATGTTCCACGCTTACCAACCTGGGAACTCCGACAAGTCAGGTTTTTCTATTTAAACAAATTCACCCAAGCCTGACGGTCCTTGGGTGATTTCGAATTCTTGTTCAACAATGGTGGAAAGTTTACATCATCCATTGTTAAACTTGAATTCTCAGATTTTACCTCAACTACTGGCTCCTCTGGCTTTGAAAAACCAGAATCATCGCCTGAATGTGGCTTGTCCGACTTTGATCTGTCAGATTCATCGCCGACATGTGGCTCCTTTGTTTTCAAAGAAACAGATTCATTGCCACTAATTGTTACCGTCTTCTTTTCTTCTTTTGTCCTCAGATTTGTATCTGATGAATTCATCTTGCTTAACTTTGCAGCCGAGGAAGTTGACTCATCAGAACTCTTATTCTTTCCAACGGATGAATCCGAGGACAAGATCTTCTCCAAATACTCTCGAGCTTTCTTCCTCTTCTTCCTCGGTCTGTCTTTTTTCCCTTGAGAAAGCTTCACTTTCGTCTCTTGAACTTTCTGTTCTTGAAATTTTGGTTCTTGAACTTTCAGTTCTTTGGGCGTAACCTTGACTGGAATTCTTGCCACTATTTGAGATACAACCCTCGATCTTTCATTTGATCTCCTTGGGCAATCTCTGGCAATATGACCTTTGATGTGGCAGTTAAAGCATCTCCTAGTCTCATAGCTCCAATTCTGGCAGTTAACAGCAATGTGTCCTTGATAGCCGCATCTGTAACACACTCTGTTATCGTACCAATCACCATTTTCAGTCCAAATACTCAGATCAAAGCATTGTTTAGCTTGGTAATATTCCTTTCTTCTGTTTGCTGGATTTGGCTTTTGAGCACTGTGGTCCGACCTGCACCACTTATTTCCAACAATTTTTGATTTTTCATTTTTAAATTTTTGTGATTTCTGATTGCGATTGGATGATTGCACTGATGAACTTTTATTTTCTTTTTGAACAAATTTCTCATTTTTAATTTTTTGTTTCTGTTCCACTTTCTTCTTCAAAGGTTTTTGCTTAGAGCATTCTCCCTTTTCAGTCGATTGCAGAACAGTTTTCTGAAATTTTCCTCTTGATTTCAAAACTATTTTCTTTTTCTTAATTTCAGCATCAGACTCTGTCTCAGACTCATCTGCTGAATAAAATTTCTCATTTTCATCATCAGTTTTATCATCACAATCTTCAACTTTGACTTTGTCAAAGTTTGTGACATTGTCACTTATTGGCATAGAATTGATCGGTTTTGGACAAAGAAAATTCAAACTTTCTAATGAATTCACAAAACCTTTCAATTTCTTTTCAAGTACATCAATCTTGTTTCTTGAATTCTCAGCTTCATTTTCAAGCTGACATATTTTTTCAAGATGAGACTTGATAGAATTTTCATTCTCATTTTTCACGGTTTCAAAAACAGACTTTTCATTTTCCAAAACTGTTATCTGTTCTTGAAATTTCGCTTCATTTGCTTTCAGATTCTTGTTTTCCAGCTTAATCCAGAAATCCTCATCTTCTGAAGATTTCTTCTTGCTTTCAAACTCTTTTTCTAACTCTTTGATTTTCTTTCTAGCAAATTCACCTTCTTTTTCCAATTTTATAATTTTCTGAAGATGGGAATTTATCATTTTTTGTTGTTCAATATTGTTTTTGCTAAACACATCTCTCCCATCTTCAAGAATTTTCATTTGATTTTGAAAATCTTTTTCAATTTTTGATTTTTCAATTTTCATCTTCTCACACGTTTCCTTTAATATAAGAATCTGCTTCTCATCATTCTGCTTCTCGTCTTTCAACTTCTTGATCTCCAATGCCAAACTCTCTGCAACTTTTACGAGTTTGTCATTATTAGTCTTAAAGTTGTCACATTTGAAACACACTGATGCATTCTTCACAGATTCTCCAACTTTTGAAGCTTTTTCTTCCTTTGCCCTTTGGTCACCATTTTGTTTTTTCTTCTTTTCATCATTAATCCTCATCTATTCTTCAATTCTTTCAACGAGTGGACAAATTGTCAGTTGAGAAAATTCTCCAGAACTCTTCAAGTTCAAGATGTAATCTTCCCATTCTTATTTCGATAAAGCACTGACAAATTTTTCAACCCATTCTGTTGGTTCTTTAGTTATACCAATTTTAGACATTGAACGAACAAGAAGTCTATATCTCCTAGTGATATCCTTAGTGTTTTCTCCTGGATAACCTGAAAATGAATCAAATTCTTTCTTTAATATTTTTATTCTATCAAATGTTTCTTGAGTCATATTAAAGAAATTGATATCCATGATTTGGAAACACGTATTTCAAGACAGTATCAATAAGCAAAATATCAAGTTCAAACTATATCTGCTTTCAAACGAAACCCTTTTTCAAACGGGACCCTTTCAAACGATAGGAAGTAAACTTCAAACGGAATGGTATTCTTCAAACGACCGGATCACTTTTCAAAAGGGAGTGATACTTTCAAACGATGATTTCAAACGATGGAATCTTGTTTCAAACGGAATGGTCTCTTTCAAACGATTGGAAACCAATTTTAAACGATAGGCAGCAGTTTCAAACGATCCTTCAAACGAACATCCAAGTTTCAAACGATAGGCTTCTGATTCAAACGGACAGTCTAATCTTCGTTCAAACGGAACCCTTGTTTCAAATCATTTTTACCCGTTTTACGTCGAATTTTAAACTGAAACTTTCAAGGATTTGTCTATGTCCAGTAACACACAATCAATGAGATTTTGATCCAATTTTGTCCGGTAAAAACACCCTGAACGGATGAAAGAAGGTGTAGAAATCAGAATTTTGAGCGAAAAACAAGCTAAAAGGTAAGAACTCTTCCTCCTGAGCTCTGATACCAATTGTAGGATCGGTTTCGCGACCTGAATGAGTCGTTCGGAAGAGTGCTCAGACCAAATCAGAGGCGGAATTCATTGATTCGGTCTTCGTTCAGCTTGTATTCACTTTTAATTGTCTCTTTTATTGCTCTTTAACTCTTTTACAGTACATATACACTTTTACAGGGCTTCGCCGTCAGAAAATCAGATTGTTACAACTGAATCCGTTTGAAAGGTATTTATAGGAGATCCCTGACCGTTTAAAGATGACATGCCATCCTTCAAACGGTCACCCTTCAAACGGAAGGGTTTCAAACGGATAGCATTCAAACGATAAGGTTACATTCAAACGATCAACATCATCTCAAACGGAACCATCTCTTCAAACGGAAGATTGTCTTCAAACGGCCAGCCTTCAATATTTTCATATTTCATGCCTAATCAGATCTGCAACGAACCTGAGACTCGACATAAGACGAAGACGACAGATGACTGCACCAACATAGATACTCGGAATGTCTTGATCAAGATCGAAAGGTGGGTGTGTGTGTGCTTGGGGTTTCGGCTGAAAGTGAGCCAGGAGAGGAGAGGGAGTGAATTTTGTTAAGTGTTGTGTGAAGGTTATGGTGGACCAAAGCTTGTTCTTATAGACAACTCCTTCCAATAATAACCAAAGGTTCTAATGTCACCAAGATATTAGACATCCATGATTTAAATAATCAAGCAAAGGACAAAGGTGTCCCCCTAGGGGACGAACTCAGTTAGGGGGGGGGGGTCTTATGGTTGGTTTCCAACTATATAGTTAGGATTTAGTTAGATGATTAGGAAATTAATCCGGTTACTAGCGTGTAGTAAGTTGTGACGGGTGTTAGGGTATTCGGGGACCCTAACTGGCTCAGAAAAAGAAAAACAGTGTTAATGGCCATATTTTTATGTTCCGGGTAAAGTCCAGTTGTTCGGTTGGATAGTGATCCGTTAAAGTACTTAACAAAGTTTTAAAGTGTCATTATTATTTTAAGTGACACAACTTATTCCCGACACTTTGGAAAGTGTCTAGTAATATTTTTCTCATGTTTTGGCACTTTGTTAGTTAGCTAAATGCTGAATTTTTATTTAAAGTGCAGAATTTTGTACATAAAGTACGTTTTAGGCACATCCGGTCACTATAACTTATACCTAGTGACACAGTTCTACAACCCTCTTATCCCGACACTCTCTACTAGTGTAGTAACTATCTTTGGCTCATACAGGCCTTAGAGGCAGTGTCTGCCTGGTGCTGGCTATGTTAGCACGTTTAATAGGTTATCCGTTCATTGTGCTACTGTGCTTTTGGTGCATCAAGGTTGTCACTAAAGTTCTGTGAGCAAATCATGGAGTGACAGCAAGTAAAGTATGATGCAAATAAGTACATGTATCAGTATTCAAGTAGCGGTTTTATCCATAATTTCAAGCAAGCACAGTAATTAAGCAGTAATTAAATATTAATTTAGTCGTACGGATACCTGATTTGGTGAGGGTTGTCACATTCTCCCCCCGTTAGAAAAATTTCGTCCCGAAATTTTAAGTTCTGCTTCTAGATGCAGGGTTCTTGGGAAATAAGTGGGGGTATTTCTCTTTCATCTGGTCCTCACGCTCCCAGGTGTATTCAGGACCATGTCTGGCATCCATCGAACCTTAACGAGCTTGACACTGCTCTGGCGCGTTTTGTTCACTTTCCAATCCGTAACCTCAACCGGTTCTTCAACAAAGTGGAGCGTGTCGTCTACATGAATCTCGTCTCTGGGAATGACAACAGTATCTTGAGTTGGACTTTTCTTCAGATTTGATACATGAAATGTATCGTGAACACCATTTAGTTCAGCAGGTAAGTCCAGCTTGTACGCTACTAACCCAATTCTTTCCAAAATTCTGAACGGACCAAGATACCGCGGATTCAACTTTCCACGCTTCCCGAAGTGTGCCACACCCTTCCAGGGTGATACTTTCAACAAAACCATATCACCTACCTCAAATTCTAGAGGTTTCCTTCTTCGATCCGCATAACATTTCTGACGATCGCGTGCCGCCTTAATGCGATCCCGGATCTGTGCAATCTTATCTGTGGTTTCCTGGACCACATCTGGACCAACCAATTGTCTATCACCTGCATCAGACCAACAAAGCGGTGATCTGCACTTGCGGCCATATAGGGCTTCAAATGGCGCGGCACCAATACTGGTGTGGTAGCTGTTGTTGTATGAAAATTCGACCAATGGCAGATGCTTATCCCAGCTACCGCCCAAATCCATAACACATGCTCTCAGCATATCTTCCAATGTTTGTATCGTCCGTTCGCTTTGTCCGTCGGTCTGTGGGTGAAACGCAGTGCTCAGATTCAATTGCGAGCCAAAAGCTTCTTGGAAGGATTGCCAAATCCTTGATACGAACCTTCCGTCTCTATCAGAGATGATCGAGAGAGGTACTCCATGGCGCGTAACGATTTCTCTCATATAAATTTCAGCCAACTTGCTCGTATTATCCTTCTCCCTGATAGGTAAGAAGTGCGCAGACTTCGTTAATCGGTCCACTATTACCCAAATAGTGTCATGACCTCTTGGCGTTCTTGGCAACTTTGTAATAAAATCCATGGAGGTTTGTTCCCATTTCCACTTGGGAATCTCAGGTTGTTGCAGAAGTCCTGAAGGCTTCTGGTATTCCGCTTTCACTTTAGCGCACGTTAAACACTTGCTCATGTACACAGCAACATCGCCTTTCGTCCTAGGCCACCAATAATAATCCTTAAGATCTTGGTACATCTTATCCGCTCCTGGATGGATAGAGTACCGTGATTTGTGTGCCTCATCGAAAATAACTTTCCTCATTCCACCAAATAGAGGAACCCAAATCCTTTTCATAAAACATAACGTTCCTTCCTCGTTTGGCACTAATTGCTTCTCCATCCCACGGAGATATTCTTCTTCAAGGTTTCTTTCCTTAAGAGCTTCTTTCTGCGCGACACGAACGCGCAAAGAAAGATCTGTCTGAATAATCATCTCCAAAGCCCTAACCCTTATGGGTTTGATCCTTTCTTTTCGACTTAGGGCATCGGTGACCACATTCGCCTTCCCTGGATGATACTTAATTTCGCAGTCGTAGTCATTTAACAACTCAACCCATCGTCTCTGCCTCATATTAAACTCCTTCTGGTTGAATATGTGTTGTAGGCTCTTATGATCTGTGAAGATTGTACACTTTGTACCATATAGATAGTGTCTCCAGATCTTTAAGGCAAATACTACTGCGCCTAGCTCCAAATCATGTGTGGTATAGTTCTTTTCATGAACTTTCAATTGGCGTGATGCGTAAGCTATAACTTTCTAGCGTTGCATCAACACGCAACCCAATCCTTGACGCGAGGCGTCACAGTATACCACAAAATCATCTGTACCTTCCGGTAGTGCTAAGATTGGCGCATTGCAGAGCTTGTCTTTTAACAACTGAAACGCTTCTTCCTGTTTGATTCCCCAATCAAACTTCTTATCTTTTTGGGTGAGGAGCATCAATGGTTGAGCGATCTTTGAAAAATCCTCAATGAACCTTCGATAGTAGCTAGCCAAACCCAAGAACTGTCGAATCTCGGTTGGCGTCTTTGGCGTCTCCCAATTCTTGATCGCTTCGATCTTGGTTGGATCCACGTGAATTCCATCTCCATTTACCACATGTCCAAGAAATTGGACTTCACGTAGCCAAAACTCGCACTTAGAGAATTTGGCGTACAACTGCTCCTTCTTCAGCAACTCCAAGATGGCTCTTAGATGCTGTTCGTGCTCAGCCTTCGTCTTTGAATAAATCAAAATATCATCGATAAACACAATCACGAACTTGTCCAAATATGGCTTGCAAACTCTGTTCATTAGATCCATGAAAACTGCAGGCGCGTTTGTCAAACCAAACGGCATAACTAGGAACTCGTAGTGTCCACAACGAGTTCTGAAGGCTGTCTTCGGGATACTTTCCTCTTGTATCCTAACTGATGGTATCCAGATCGCAAATCGATCTTTGAATAAAAGCTTGAACCTTGCAGTTGATCGAAAAGATCATCGATCCTTGGCAGAGGGTATCTATTCTTGATCGTCAGCTTATTCAACTCCCGGTAGTCGATACACATACGAAAACTACCGTCCTTCTTCTTGACAAACAGGACCGGAGCTCCCCAAGGCGAGAAGCTTGGTCGGATAAATCCTTTATCTAACAACTCTTGAAGTTGTGTAGACAATTCCTGCATCTCAGACGGGGCAAGTCTATAAGGTGCCTTAGCCACAGGCGCGGCGCCTGGAACTAAGTCGATGCGGAACTCCATTTGCCTCTAAGGTGGCAATCCAGGCAAGTCCTCTGGGAAGACTTCTGGATATTCCCTCACGACAGGGATGTCTTCGATTTTCGGCTCAGCAGCTTTCTTGTCTACAATGTGTGCCAGGAAGGTAGCACACCCCTTTTGCAAACACTTTCGTGCTTTCAAGCAGCTGATAATTCTTAACGGCGTATCACGCTTCTCTCCATGAACCACAATTGTTTCACCATCTTCGGTTGGGATGCGAACGACCTTTTCATGACCAACTATCTCCGCCTTGTTGCTTGATAACCAATCCATTCCTACCACCACGTCGAAGCTCCCTAGCTGGACTGGTAGTAGATCCAAAGCAAACTCATGCTCTCCCAATTCGATTACACAACCTCTGACAACTTCATTGGCTTCTACCAATTTTCCATTAGCCAATTCGATTGAGTAGGGAATATCTAACTTACTAGCGGCTAACCCAAGCATATTCTTAAACTCTAACGATACGAAGCTATAATCGGCTCCAGTATCAAATAAAACGGATGCAAAACGTTGGTTTACAGGGAACGTACCAGTGATGACATTGGGATCCTGGCGCGCTTCCCTCGCTTCAATATTGAAAACTCTTCCACGGGCTTGGTTCAATTCTGGGTAGTTCCTCTTATAATGCCCAATATCACCAAAGTTAAAGCATCCTGGTCTTTGCCCATTTCCTCCTCCATTTCCAGCTTGATTGTTGTTGTTTCGGTTCGCATTACCAGTACCAACTTGATTTGCGTTATTGCCACGATTTCCATTCCCTTCATTGTTTCCTTGTGGGCGATTTCCATTTCCACCCCGGTTATTGTTTCTGTTTTCAAATCCTCCTTGGCCTCCCCGGCCAACAGTAGCCCAACAAGAATCCTTCGAGTGACTAGTTTTCCCACATGCTTCACATACTTTTAAACCACATCGGCCTGAGTGGTGACGCTGGCAGGTGTTGCACTTGGGATGGGTACCCATATACCCTTTTCCTTTCCTGCCAGTACCAGCTGTAACTTGAGCTGGCGTGCTTGACACTCCTTTCTTAGCAACACCACTAGTGCCTTGTTTGAAGTTCGAGAACTTTCTTTTGTTACCCCCGGACGACTCGACATGAGTCTCCTTCTTCTTTGGTTCATCATCAGAAAACTTGTTTAGGCGGATAGCCTCCTCAGTGAGAGCCACGCTCAGATCAATTGCCTCAGTAATTGTGGCCGACTTGGATGAGGTCACCATACTTATGATTTGAGGAGCTAAACCCCAAATGAAACGTTCAATTCGCTTGAACTCTGGAGTGACCATATAAGGTACCACATGAGATAAGTCGTGAAACCTCTGAACATACTCTGCGATTTTCGGACCTTCCATCTTCAGCTGCCAAAATTCAGTTTCCAAACTTTGAATTTCAGCGCGAGAGCAATACTTTCTACGCATAAGCTCTTTCAGCTCGGTCCATGTCATTGCGTAGGCTGCGGCTTCTCCAAGAGTCTGCACTTGCAAATTCCACCAGGACAGGGCTCCATCCAAGAATAGCCCAGAAATGTAGGTGACTTGCTGGTCTGGAGCACACTTGCTCATGCGGAGAACTGAGTCTGTCTGCTCGGCCCAACGAACAAAAGCGACAGCACCTCCGGTGCCATCAAAGTTGACAGGTTTGCAGTCTAGGAACTGCTTGTAGGTGCACCCTGCACATACGTTACAACATATGAATGGAATTAGCATCCTTGCTAGAGATCCAATTGGATCATGGTATGTCTAAATGCCTTAGTATTACCATGAGGCGGATTGTTGTTGCCAGTATTGCCAGAATTACTTCCACTAGTCCCTCCTTGAGAGGCGGCGTACTGTGCGATGGCAGCAGCGATGACTTGCTGCAGCTCTGCCTCATTGGTAGGCATTTGCGTTTGACGTCTCGGTGGCATCTTCTAACCGATGTGTTCACGTTGGTCAGGCCATAATAAAGCGTACGTATATAATGATAGTAATAGTACATAACATCTCATGTTATAAATAGACCAATCACATAACATCCCATGTTACAATTATATCAATCACACAACATCCCATGTTATAAATATATCCATCACACAACATCCCATGTCATAAAACATAAATAATCAATCAGACATCATATATGATGAGAATACTGCGATTGCATTGCCATAAATCGAGACCACATGGTAAAGTATACAAGTATATAACTGTAACATACAACATCAACGACTAAGGGCTACATCACCCCAGTCCAAAAATATATCAAATCAGTGTCAATACATCCATATACATGTCAACAAAAGTCAGGATCAGAATGCAGTCTCCAAAAAGCTGTGCGGTCAGAGCAATCGCCGTCTTCTCACCAAAGTCCACCCATGCTGTACTAAAGAGCCCTACACTGATGGCGGTGGAGGAGGGGGAAAATGGGAATAGAACAAACGACGCAAATGGAGCCAGTCCTCCTCCATGGCTCTCTGGGAACGCAACCAGGAAGCCATCTGCTGCTCTAGTGCCCAAAGACGTGCAGCAGAGTCCGGTGACAACGGTCGAGTGGGCTGCGAAATAGCAGGGTGAGTCTGACCCTGACACTGGCACGGCGATGGCTGAGCTCTCTCGAGCTCCTGTATGCGCCGTGTGAGTGCCTCCTGCTGGACAACAAACGACATAAGAACGTCCTCAATAGAATATCCCATATGAAAAGGATGGTAGGGGTCGGATGGTGGCATAATAGGTGGTGACGTCCAAAGGAATGGCTCACTCGCTGGGGTGAAAGGTGGCACAGAAAATGGTGGAACAGGGGGAATAGCAGAAGAAAACTGTGGTATAACTAGGACAGATGTCGGCACATGGCCGAAGGGATGAGTCGAGGAACCTTCTCAAGGTCGTGCTAGAGGTGTGTACTGAGCGAACGAAAAAGGGAAATCCATGTGACGTGCATCGGTGGTATGTGGGGGAAAAGGTGGGAGCTCATCATCAACATCAATCCACCCATTCTGGGTGCGCGCATAACGGGGATCAATATGGTAGCGAATAGCGCATAATCGGGCTCCAAAGGTACAGGATCAGGAAGAGGAGCGACATCAACAGGCTCAGCGGGTACGTCAGCGATGAGAGGGGCATCAGCCTGAGCAGCAGCAACAACATGATCATCCTCCAGTAGTGGATCATCAACAGGGTGATCATCAACGGGTAGATCAGCAATCACAGGGTCAACAATGGGTACGCCAGCATGAATAGGGTCATGCTCAAACACAGGGTCAGGAGCGGCTACCGGCTCGGGGGCCATGGTAGTTTCTGGGTCATCAAATGCCATCTCAAAATCTGCGTGGTCAGCGAACGCAGGGTCAACAGGGTCAACTGGGTCAACCGGGTCCTCCATAGGCTGATCCAGGTGTATAAACTCAATGTCCTGGTCCGGATCAAACCCAGGTAGGAAGACAGGGTCGGAATCCTCATCAGCGTCGTGATCGAAGGCGTAGCTTGGGGCAGGGGCAGCAGAGGATGCCCTATCAGGATATGAACCGTGAGAAAAGTGTTGCGCACCCTGAGTGTGCGACGGTGCAGAGGCCACAGACTCGAAAGAGTCTGGGACGGGTGAGTGAGCAGGTGACTCCTCAGCAGGAGCATCTGCGAGCAACAAAAGACCGCCGTCAGCTAGAAGGGCCTCGCCCTCAATATCATCCTCCAGGGGCTCGTCATCAAACAAATCGACGTCGTCATCAGCGTCGGCGTCGAGGGGTATATCAAGAGCAGGTAAGCGGCAAGAGGTATAGGGGCAGGGATCTCCACGAGCGGAAAGTCGCCGGCAAAAGGGCCATCAGCGGGCTCGTCGACAGCATCGGGTAGCGCGAAGGGCTGGAAATCATCCTCATCCGTGCTGGTAACGTCTGAAGTGTGTACCTCATGCTTCGAAGACTCTCGGTCATCTGATAAGATGGGCATAGGACCCGTGGTGTCCGACTCACCAGTGCCTGATGAATCCATGGTGTCTGTAACATAAACACAAATATGCACAAATAATCAATCATACAATCAGATAAACACATTAGTCACCAATTAAGCAATCAAATAGTTCTCCTAGCCCCACTAGCCTCCCAGCCTCCCAGACTGATCTTCCTAGTCCCACTAGCCTCCCAGCCTCCTAGACTGCTCTTCCTAGTCCCACTAGCCTCCCAGCCTCCCAGACTGTTCTTCAAAGTCCCACTAGCCAATTCTCCCAGCCTCTCAGACTGACTCCCTAGTCCCACTAGACAACTACCTCAGCCTCCCAGACTGAGCCTCGGCCTCCCAGACCGAGCCTCAGCCTCCCAGACTGAGCCTATAAATAATAAATAAAATGTGCTCAACATTTGCTTGTAAAAACATTTTGGATCTGGACTTAAGTGGTATGCAATGTAAAAAAAATGTTTTCGTGAGAGCCCTAGTGATCATAGTCTAGACTCGAGAAGGGATCCTAGTTCGCTATGATCAGAGCTCTGATACCAAGCTGTCACACCCTGGCTTTGCGGAAGCGTGGTTAATTTGGTGTGACTTCTTAATACCATAGCTTAGTCATAACAAAGCTATATGAAAATAAAACCATGCAAGATCATCCATTGAATTAAGTTTTAAAACATAAGTAACACAACATTGTCTTAAGGCGTTGACTCATGCAACGGAAACTACAACCTGATAACATGAAAACATTGTTCAGAAGACACAAACATCAACATGAAATAAACACAGTTTAAGAACTGTGACTCGTCCAGGAAAAAGTCACATCCCTTAAACTTGGATGACCTCGTATCTCTTATGCAGCGGGAAAACGTGGTATACCGCGCCAGATCTTTAGTTCCCTGAAATACATGTAAGTTGGAAAAATCAACAATAATGTTGAGCGAGTTCATGTGTAAGTGAGTAATAAAATCTTTGTAAGTATAAAAATCCTGGTATGTAGCAAATAAGGAAAAAGAGATCACCAGTGGTTTGCAAGGCCATTGATATGTGTGAAGTGCAAGTAGGAAGACTCAAACCTAGCGGAGTTTGTGTTGGGCACAAAGTCACCCCGAGGTCCGTTATGCTGGGCCTGGGGCTGGGCTCGCTACACCCAGATAGATCTACCGCTACTGTCCCTCGGTCCTACAATGAGGATTAATGGCCTCAAGTTGCGCCTACCCACTCACATGATCTAAGTAGTAACCATCCTTACGCTAACCATACCATGTATTAAGTATTTGTAATCGTAGTAACATGTATTTCACCCCCGCAGTTTAGAAAACTGAAAACAGTTAAAAGAAAAGGGGGACATGAACTCACAGTGGTGCGTCTCTATCAAGAAAATCTCCTGATCAATCTGCTGTGCGACGACCTACACGTACTAACTTCTATTAGACGGACGGCTGTGCCTTAGCTTAAGGTTTAATGTCTTTGGGAAATAGTTAGAAAACTATTTCGTATGTACACTTCGTAATTATTTGGTAAATATTTTTCTTCCCAAGGATGGGGGCTTTAATACATGTGCGTTTGTATATCTTCGAAATATATTATTAAGTCTCACTTAAAATATATTTTAAATCCTTTATCAAAATATAAATATTTTCCCAAAATATTATATTTTATTACATATAGTTTTCCAAAATAATATCCTTGTCAAAATACACATTTATGAGTATTTTCTGAAAATACGTAAGTTACGGATAATGGTCGGGCGGTATTAATAATACCGTTGTAACTTAATATTTATTGTGAAGGCGTTCGAATTATTTTGGAATCGTTAATATTTGGTAATATTATTTTTACCCTAAAATTAATATTTGTGTAGTTCACAAAATAATCATAAAAATTTCACAAGTGTTGCTATGAAAAATACATATATATCAAATATATATTTATCAAGTTTTATTTTGTGAAAATTCCACCTCCGACACTTAGAAATGTTGTAAATAAAATCGTGGCGAACTTTACATTTTTGAAAACAAGTTAGAAATACATTTATAACACTTGTGATGAAAATATTTCCAAGTGTTAGGTTTTTGGAAAAATTTCGCCAGAGTTTCCCCTGTAACTGGAGGTGGCCACGCTTTCAAGCGTATCAATTTCTTTTAAAATTCAAATCAACAATTTTCTCATTCAACAATAACAATATCCAAACCATCAAACTAGTCAAAACAGATATAGATCGCAAAAATACATGAACTTGTGGTTTGTCCAAATTATGTAGTACCTTTCCACTATTTTTAGTGGATCTTTGTATAAATTAATCCGGTTTCTTGAAAGCCTCGTTTTTAAAGAAGTTACATCTTTACAACTTCTTGTCAACATTTACAAAAATAGTTCTTGTGTCAAAACTTTGTGTTACACAAGTGTCTACACACTTGTGTGCTTACAAAAATCACTCTTGTTCATGAAAACCCGGTTTTAGAAAACATGATTTCTTTTGACGCTTGGTCCTTTAAAAATACCACTTGTAGATCCATAGTTCTACTAGTTTAGAACACTATTTCATAAGAAAAATTGATTTTACACAAGTTCATGCTTTGTAAGTAGTAGTGTTCATCATTTAACCCTTTTCATACTTAAACATACTCTAGGTCATGTTTCATGGACACGACTTAACCGGGTTAGATGATGATCCGAGCTACTACTAGTATAGATCAACACTAAATAATCACAACAAATCAAGTCTTACAAGTTTTACACAATTCTATAGCTTTTATCCAACATATTTATCACTTTTGTAAACTTTTAACATGTCATCTTGTAAGTTCATGAATTTTAACCGACAAAGTTCATTTTAACCACTTTAGAATAGATCAAGAAGTCGTTTAGAGTCACTTACTACTAGCTCGAGGCTAGGGAAGAAACTAGTCGAAGATCGGGTGGATAAAAGCGATGTAGCGAGGTCCTTCACAATCCGAGTGCACCGAGCTTCCTTGTATGAGATCCTTCACCCTTGTAGATACTCAGAATGTCTTGATCAAGATCGAAAGGTGGGTGTGTGTGTGCTTGGGGTTTCGGCCGAAAGTGAGCAAGGAGAGGAGAGGGAGTGAATTTTGTTAAGTGTTGAGTGAAGGTTATGGTGGACCAAAGCTTGTTCTTATAGACAACTCCTTCCAATAATAACCAAAGGTTCTAATGTCACCAAGATATTAGACATCCATGATTTAAATAATCAAGCAAAGGACAAAGGTGGCCTAGGGGACGAACTCGGTTAGGGGGGGGGGTCTTATGGTTGGTTTCCAACTATATAGTTAGGATTTAGTTAGATGATTAGGAAATTAATCCGGTTACTAGCGTGTAGTAAGTTGTGACGGGTGTTAGGGTATTCGGGGACCCTAACTGGCTCAGAAAAAGAAAAACAGTGTTAATGGCCATATTTTTATGTTCCGGGTAAAGTCCGGTTGTTCGGTTGGATAGTGATCCGTTAAAGTACTTAACAAAGTTTTAAAGTGTCGTTATTATTATTTTTAGTGACACAACTTGTTCCCGACACTTTGGAAAGTGTCTAGTAATATTTTTCTCATGTTTTGGCACTTTATTAGTTAACTAAATGCTGAATTTTTATTTAAGGTGCAGAATTTTGTACATAAAGTACGTTTTAGGCACATCCGGTCACTATAACTTATACCTAGTGACACAGTTCTACAACCCTCTTATCCCTACACTCTCTACTAGTGTAGTAACTATCTCTGGCTCATACAGGCCTTAGAGGCAGTGTCTGCCTGGTACTGGCTATGTTAGCACGTTTAATAGGTTATCCGTTCATTGTGCTACTGTGCTTTTGGTGCATCAAGGTTGTCACTAAAGTTCTGTAAGCAAATCATGGAGTGACAGCAAGTAAAGTATGATGCAAATAAGTACATGTATCAGTATTTAAGTAGCGGTTTTATCCATAATTTCAAGCAAGCACAGTAATTAAGCAGTAATTAAATATTAATTTAGTCGTACGAATACCTGATTTGGTGAGGGTTGTCACATAAGGAAACACACCGTGACTCATAACAAGGAGGATGGGGTGGGGGTTGCTCCTTGTTACCACTCTCCGGCGTGAAAATGAGTATTTGCTTGTGAGCAAGATAAGTATTTAAATACTATGCTTGAGAGAGCAGATTAGTGTAACCTAAAACCTGGTTCGGGAAGGGTATTTATAGCTGAAGAGTGAAGGAGAAGGGCCCAAAGGACTGCTAGGCGGGCCTAGGACCTGACTGACAACGCGTAGCCTTTTTTTAGGTGTGTCAGGAGCGCAGGTCACGAAAGCGTTGGGCGTATCCGGAGGTGTTGGCACGTCCTGCAGGTGTTGTCAGTGTGTCTACCAGCTTTTATGCATGTGGGTTGGGAAGTTACGCATTGGGCGGTTAGCTGACTGCTGCTGTGAGTGCCTGGGCAGTCCACTTGTTGGTTTGGTCCTTGAAGTCAAAGTGTCAGTTCCACTTGTCTTTGACAATAGGATGCGGTTTGGACCGCATCGCTACATGCGGTAACCACAGTGATTACCGCAAGCCTTGTATGTTGACGAAAACATCCATTTTCATACATAAGGTGAGTCTTCTCATCTTTCCTTAAGTGGGAAAGTAAACCGCGTCTGCGCGTTCCCGCATGAACGCAGGTGAGCCCTTGTCGGTAGGGGCAATGAACCGGGTGACGGTCACTCGCGCCCAAGCCTGGTGCGAGATTTGGGACCATACCCCTCCAATAACCATGAAATGCAAACCTGCATGTTGTCGAGATAGTGTAAATGTTGTCGACACTATAAGGTTTGCAAAGCACGAAGGATAACAGATAATGTACAATCTTACCACTTTAAACTTATATGGAGATAAGAATATAGAATTACCGAAGAGTTGTCTCTTTAAGTCTTCCAACATAGTGTCGTTGTTACATACAGAGATGTATCCACCAAGAACGTCATCCCTGGGGAGCGTCTCAGCTGCAGGCAAACAACTATTCAATTAATAACTTAATAAAGACGAGTCCCTTCATATTAATGACAAATATATTCAAAGTTCATTTGAAGCCTAGGGACCAAAGCAACACATGAAGGATTAACAAACACGACCACTACAAGTTGTGAGAAAACAAATAGCTTATGAGAATTAATACTTACCTGTCGAGCAAGAATTTAGCAAAATTGATTCTTCCGCAGTAGATCTGGACAAAAAGTGAAGACCTGCTTCACATGCTATCGAAGAAACTGTAGGATCGTATGCTGACCCAAACGAGTCGTTCAGAGGTTTACTCTTGCAATTCAGATGCAGAATAATAAGAAAAGCAAGTAGATATAGCCTATTCTTCCTCCTAAATGTCTTTTGTATTGATTAGAAACAATTTACAGCTCGATCATCACACCAGCAGAGCTTCGGCGTGGAATACAATGACTTCAATACTGAGGATCGCTTATGAACAACTATATATAGACTTCTGGAACCGCTCATGTGGACATGTGACACAAGAGCGGTCCAGGTTAGTCCACATAAGCGGTTCATATGACATAAAAGCGGTCCTAACCCTCTATGACCATATAAGCGATCCACACACATAAAATCTATACAATCTCCTGTTTTCTCGTATAACGTGCCCTATACTATACAATACAATGTAAGACCTGATCCTAGACACCTAGACGGAATCAACAGATGTAGTGCACCAACAGACTCCCCCTCAGATGTTGATGGAGTCGCCAACACACCTTGACTATAAACTTGTGTCTTCTCATCTGCAGTCTAGATCAGTCTCTGGGCTTTCTCTTTCTCTCTATCTTCAGACTCCCTCTCTCGATTTACTGGCATTCTTTTGTTCTTCAGTAATATCTTCAGGATCTTTGTCTGGCAATAAACTCCTCTAATTCTCTTGATCAGATCTCTTGATTCCTTAAGTTCATCAGCATCATCAGTTTGACATAATCTTGAGAATCAGAATCTGATCTTCATAGACTTTTAGAATCGAATATTCTGGATCTATCAAAAATCTTTAGCATTAATTTCTGAGATCGAAACCTGGCTACCTGCACAATCTTAACCCAGAAATAAATTTTTATCACATATCAGATACCTCTGCACCAATATATGACTCCCCTCAAAACAATCTATGATGAACCACTTGAAGAAGGTTAGATTTATCGAAAACAATTTGATTTTCACAAACACTCCCCCTCAAATTTTGCTAGCACTCGGAATTTTGAAAATCAGTTTTCCAACGTCAGTTGTCGAAAATTTTTTTTTCTTCTAAAAAAAATTGTGCTAAAACACTCAAAAATCTTTTTGGATTTTCTGAGAGACATTATCTGACACCACTAGAAAATAAAAACATAAACTGTTTACAGACAATATTTTTGTGAGTTCGTGCAAGAGGATCATATCAGTTTATGAGACAAATCAACAACACCGTTAAGCTTGGTTTCATTTTAAGCTTTAAACAATTTACCTAGATTGTCAGTATGTTAGTCCTCTTAAATTCTCAACACAAATTTCAATCGATTCGAGATACGATTTTAATGTTTTAGAGACTTAAACTTAATTGTGTATCACTCCACTTGAATATACTCCCGTATCCAGATCCCAAATATTCAGTCTTACAGGTGAGTATACCACAACTGATATCTGTAAAGGGGTTAGATGCGAAACCGTGAGAGCTCAGGTCAGAACTTCCGTTCAGCAGAGAGATGACGGCTCGACTTTTGGTGGGTCCCCTTTAGAGGATCTTTTTGCATTTCAACAGCAGCGACTATCAATTTTATTGTTTCATCAGCATGCTGAGGGCGACGCTTTCTCAAGCATTTGCAGAAAGTATTATCCGGGGACTAGGTAAGAACTTCCATTCAGCAGAAGTCCCGGGATAATACCCCAGATATCACTGAGTATAAAGACCTAGTATCTCAGAATATGGGACCTTTCAAACAAGATTTCGGGGGTTACCCATATATTCAAGAATAGTTACCCACGAATCAAGCAAGTTTGAATTAGGTTTATATCTTGTTTCAATTTACTAAATGTGCGAAAATCTACTGACACATCCGCAGTAAGATTGTTTAACACTTTTTAATCTTTACATTTCTTTAGCATGCCGTGATAGTCCACTGATGTACTATCGTTTCCTCTTAACTGCAACAAAACTCATTTTTTAAATTTTCAAATGTTTTTGGATTTTCTGAAATTTCCCTACTCCCCCTAAAATGCAAACACATTTTAAAGAAAATTTGAAAACTACTAGATATTTGACCTACTAGAAATATAAAAAGCAACAACAAACTGTACAGAAACTTGACAACTGACACTGAATCACATCAAATCGCCATCCACTAGGCATAAACAATCTGAACTCCCCCTATCACAAATCATTTTCTCATTTTAGATTTCAAAACACTTAAGTTTGTTTTAATCAAAATGATTTTTCCGGAAAATGAATTTGTGTTGATAACAACCACTTATAGATTTATCAATATTAAAAAACGGGGATGTGGTTCATCATCTTGTATATATTCTGCCATGAATAGTAAATCAAGTACAAATTAATGTCCCTGATTTACCATTTGCATCTAAAAACCTTCTGTACCACTTGTAAATGTAATTAACTCAACGTATCCAAGCATCTCAAAATTTAACCACAATTACCACTTGTGGGATCAAGATTACCACTTGTAGATAACCAAAATCTACCAATTGTAGGAATATTACATCTACATCACCATTTTACCAATCAAAATGCTGATTCCTGCTTCGCAATTAACCACCTGGAAGCTCCGGCATGGAATACAATGACTTCAATACCGAGGATCGCTTATGAACAACTATATATAGACTTCTGGAACCGCTCATGTGGACATGTGACACAAGAGCGGTCCAGGTTAGTCCACATAAGCGGTTCATATGACATAAAAGCGGTCCTAACCCTCTATGACCATATAAGCGATCCACACACATAAAATCTATACAATCTCCTGTTTTCTCGTATGACGTGCCCTATACTATACAATACAATGTAAGACCTGATCCTAGACACCTAGACGGAATCAACAGATGTAGTGCACCAACAGAAACATCCAATAACTTATCAGAATCAAACCCAATGCAAAATAAAACAGAAAATCATATTATCATAAAAATATCCGCATTTTCCCTAATATACAAGCCTAAGACTCTGTTGGACCCTGTCCTAAATGAGCTTCAAGCAACTAATCGCTCGAAGGCTTTGTTCAATTGTGCAATGTTTAAGTTAAAATAGATAGATATGTAAAGAGATATACAATAATACATCATACAACAAGAAAAATATACAAATAACCATGAAATGCAAATCTGCATGTTGTCGAGATAGCGTGCAATCTGAAGTGCACTTTGAAACTCTTCATACTTGCTGTAGATGGTGTATACAATATCTAGAGTTGACATGTCATCTGCTCCAGGGAGGTATCTACAAGCTTTTGTAAAAAAAGAACAGCCAATCATGGTACGTAAGCATATAATGCGTTACAAATACACATATAAGTAGGGGTGTTCAAAATTTTCCGTATCCGAAAATTCGATCCGAATTATCCGATATCCGAATCCGAACTATCGGAAAATTCAGATATCCGAAATTTCGGATATTTGAATTTTCGGATTCGGATTCGGATAGTGATTTTAAGAATTTCGGATATCCGAAATATCCTTTAATTTAATTTTTATTTTTTTTTTCCGGATATCTCAATATCCGAAAATATCCAAAAATATTAAAAAATATCCAAAATATCTGAAAAATATTCGAAAATTTATGTTCGGATATCCGAACTATCCGGTTCCGAGTAATAAAAAGGTAATAATTAAGTAAAAAAATTGGATATTTGGATATCCGATTCACTATACGATCGGATATCCGAAATTTCATATATGGATTCGAATAGTGAAATCAAGTATTCGAAAATTTCAGAAATCCGAAATTCGGATATCTAAATTTTCGGATATCCGGTTTTGAACACCCCTATATATAAGGATCATAGAAAGGATAAAATTGAGCCTATTTAGCCGAGCTAAGGTTTGGAACCTTTATAAATAAGATATCTGTCTATACTTTCTATAAAAGGAGAAATCCAAGTGACATAAGAAAAGCTGATGTGTCAGCTTGAGAGCATGTCCAACAAGGCTTTTCTTATCTCATTATTACATCATAAAGCCTAATATTAAAAGTCTTTAGAATTCAAAGTTGGCCCACATCAAACCACTGCCTTGGTCTGATTACTACTCAAAGGTCTGCCCTAAACCTCTTCTCGCGTTCAAAATTCAAAATTCTGGCTCCATATTCAAAATTCAAAATTCAAACCACATATATTCTAATTCTAATCCTATAAATAAGATATAATTATCTGGCTCCACATTCAATCTCTCTCGCTCATATCTACATATGAATTTGGCTCCACATTCAAATTTCAATTTATCTCTCTACTTTATATTTGCGATCATATCTCTCTTACTCAAATGCATAGCTCTCATGATTGAGCCGGTTAATCTTCAGATACAGTTCTTTGTTCCAGTGTCATTGTTCCAGTATCATTGTTACAACATCGTTGTTTCACGGTAGCTCTATTTCACACACTCGCCTTTGACCTTGGCTTTGCGGGTTATTTTAGGTTTGTGGATTCTTTTAAACTGTTGATTATGTTGATAATATTTATTTTAAGGTGTTGATATATTTCAGCTTATTTTTTTTTCCGAGCAAGCAGTGGGAAGTTCTTCTGTACTCTTTTTGAAGTCTGAAGTGCAGAAAGTGGAGTACTTCTTTATGATAAATGAAGAACTTAATGGTAATTATGAGAATCTGTTTTTTTCCAATTTTATTTTTGTTCTTTCGGTTTATTGATATTTAAAATTTTACTACGATTACGATATCCTTCTTTTACATGAAGATAGGGCTACTGTTCAAGAACTAAGGAGCTGAAGAGCTGTTTTGGTGATGTCTTTCTGCACTTCGGAATTCAAAAACAGTGCAGAAGCTTTTCATCACGTTTTACTACCATTATATCCTTCTTTTATGTCACACCCCCAAAATCCCACACGCGGAGTACCACCGCTTGGAGGCGTGACATGACCAGGATCAAGCCACCAATCATATTGAACATAGCATTTAAATATTAAAAGTAATCAACACAACCCATCACAATATAACTGGTGTTCAATAAAAACATAATTTAGGTAGCGGAAGCATAAGTATGTAAACCCAATGTAAATATAAGTTCAAATGTTTAAACGTTTAACATGGCATCCTCGATCCATGTCCCACAACGACCTGCTCCTCCTTGTGCAAGCTCCATAAGTACCTAAGGTCCTGCAAGGCATGCAGCAGGGAGTCAACAACTAGTTGAGCGAGTTCACAGTAAACAATTCAGTAATAGTAATAGTAAAGTAAGCCTTGTGTTCGTTCGTTAAGTCATGTATCGTATTAGTTCGTATCGCGGCCCTCTAGGCATGTATGCGAAGATTAGGGGAAAGTTTCCCAAGTATTCTAGACTAAGTATGTTTGTATCGCAGCCACCCAGCATGTATGCGAAGTTTAGAGTATAGTTCGCGGCCTTCCTAGGCATGTGTGCGAATGTTTAGTCATAATATCGCGGCCAACCCCTGGCGTGTGTGCGAAGATCAGTTCTATGAGCATCACTAGTCTAGTCGTATCATATCGATAACCCCTCCTCACCCGAGGACCATATAACTAGTTACCATAAACTAGATAAGTACAAATAATAATCCAAACCCATTCCCACCCTGGGAACCCCATGCCTTGGCTGTGTGAACTCACCTCGGTTTGCTCGGTTGATTAATTACTTGATTCCAATTAGTCAGTCAAAGCCTATGGTATGCACGTATTCACAATCAGTTTATATTCACATAGTTCACGTGTAAATCATGATCATAAAGTATAGTTCAAGTCACAAGCGCCACATAACATTCATGTTCAGTCTATTCATTACATTGGTCACATACACTCACAGTGTGTATCATAGAAAGATCATGGTTAAACAAGCAACAGTCACTTTAGTTTGTAAGACACAATAATAGATGATCTACTATACATGCTAAACACAACAGATTTCTTGTTCTTGATTAATGACATTCAACCTTTACAACACATGAAATCAGGGAAACCCTCCTAACCTACTGTTCATGCAAAACTATTCGACGAAAAGGAGGTGCTCGACGAAACTCCATTATGACGAAACACTTAGTGTTTCGTCGAGTTGTCATGTGATGAAACTACCTAGTTTCATCGGCTCCTCAGTTTCGTCGTTATCATCAGATAGTCACATTGGAACCCTAGCTGCCGTCACCAGAACAACCATTAACCAATCATACAATTCAGATTACATGCAACCGTCCTCAATCATACACAAACGTAAGGCCTACACAATTTCTAAATTACTAACACAAAAATTGGAATTCCCACCTGGCACATGAGCCGCCATTATTTATCCAAAGTTAACAAACTTTTCCCAACCACTAAACTACAATTTCATTGTACTATAAACTATTGTTACATTAAAGTCAATCATGAATCATATATTCATCATCAAAGTGCCTACTGATCAACCCATCATATTCACATAAATACTTCTGACATGATGCACATGACCCATCCCTAGTTCATAATTAAATCACGAACAAGTTTCAAGTAACAACTTTAAAGTTCGGCGGCCCAATTACAAACGAATTTGGTGATTTAATCGGTCCAATTGACTCATTTTAATTGCAATATTTATTAATTTCCTTTGTTGATGTTTGAGCTACAACAGAAATCATATGGGCCGATTCTATTTTGTAAAGTGATAAGACTTTATTAATTAACAAAGCGACAAACTCAACTTCACATGCAATATAATTCACTATAGTCGACAGACATTATCCTTCATTGTTTATTCACTCAACACACATACACATAGTCAGGATCATCAACAGGTAATCAACATCACATATTCATCATCATTATAGTTTTTATATGTTAGGTGTAAACATAACCCTAATCAACAAGGACCGCAATCATATAAACGGCAAGGAATGAGAACAATTAAACTAACATAAATCAACTAACCAAGAGGGACTCGAATAGGGATGATGATGCTTCGAATAATTCTTCTGTCGTCGCTTGTTTGAGAGAGGAGGGGTGTAGGGTTTGATTTTTAAGTATGAGATAAATTTGTTACAAGTTACGTATTCCTATATAATACAATTTAGGACGGTTCATGCGATTGGGCTATAGGGTGTTGATTGGGCCGAAATCATTCACACGGGAAAAAGGCAGTAACATAAATATATAGTTGATGTTAATTGCACGCACATGGGGGTTAGAGGGTTTGGTTTTGGGTTAGTTTACTTAAGCACTATAGGATTATTATTATTATTATTATTATTATTATTATAAATCTAAGATCAACTAATAAAGATTTATATACATAACTGAAAAAAAATATTCACACTAAGGGTTCGGGCCTCAAAAGTTTCGAGTTATGCGGTTTATATCATGGTTCAAACGGTTCAGGTAGTTTTATCACCAAATAGATTTGGTTTCGACTACAAGTTCGCACGCAATAACTAAACGAGTATAAATTTAATATGTCGGAAATAGATAAGTATATCCATTTATTCGTAAGAGCGAATCGAACGATTTATACCTCGAAATACAGGTTGTCACATCATCCCCAACTCGAAAGAAATTTTGTCCCGAAATTTAGCACGTAGTTACTGAGGAAGCTAGTTAAGTTGCGTGGTTTCCTAATTTTTCTTGGGGTGTCACGTCATCCCCCCGTTAGTTTGGAATTTCGTCCCGAAATTCCGCAGAACGATATGAATAGGGTCGATAGAAAAGGTCTGATCAGCAAGAACAAGATTGCAACCCTAAACTATGTCTGGCCTCTAGATTTTTTTTAACGCTTGCTAGTTCTACTATGTGCTTGGTGTTCAAAAGTGTTGGGGTATGATTAAGCATTTGACTAACTTTTAAAGACACGTAACCAGTATCGGCACCCGAATCAAATAAAACAGTAACATAAAAGTCGTCAAGTAGGAACTCACCCTGACCGATCACGAAGACACGCCCCCTAGCACCATTGTCGTCGTTGTTACCCCCATTGTTGTTCCCATTTCCTTGGTTGTTGTTGTTCTGATTCTGATTCAGCTGGGGGCAGTCTCTTTTGAAATGGTCTTCAGCACCACACCGAAAGCATCCCTTGTTGCCTCGCTGTTGCTGCTGCTGCTGGTTTTGTGGAGCTGGTGGTTGCGGTTGCTGGTTCTGATTTGCTGGCCGTGAGCTTCTACAATCTTTGGCCTCATGACCCATCTTGAGACATCTTTGACAGCGACCCTTGCGACACTGACCACTGTGATGTCTGTTGCACCTGTTACACAGTGGGTGAATTCCCCGATATCCACCCTGCCCCTGACTACCTGATGATTGCTGACTCGGACTCTGGTAGTCATTAGTCTTGCGCTGCTGTGCTTGAGACTGAACATAAACTGATCCCTTGCTGGAATCCCCCTCCCATTTTCTCTTGTTGTCATTGGGAGTAGCAGAAGTAGTAACAGCGGTAGTGGTAGCACTGATGCGTTTTGGCAGCTTGTCCTGTTCCACTGCTTGATCGGTGAGTCGATGAGCAAGACGCTGAATGTCTTGGATGTTGCTAAGGTTAGCCGATGTCACGTGGCTCTGAATCTCTGGCGCAAGCCCCTTGAGATACAACTCAATGCGCTTAACTGGAGGGTCCACCATAGTTGGACACAGGATGGCTAATTCGTTCGACCGTTTCGTATAAGCCTCGATTTCTGACCCCGTCATCTTCAGATGATACAGTTCCACCTCCAATTTGTGGATGTCATCACGCGTGCAGTATTCTCGTTTGATCAATTCCTTGAAATCTTCCCAAGGTGTGGCGTTAGCAGCTGCCAACCCTAGAATCTGTACTTGCGCGTTCCACCAGGTTAGCGCAATTCCTTCCAACGTGCCAGTGGCATACTTGACCCTGCGAGCCTCAGGGCATTCACACATTTCGAATACTGACTCTAGCTTCTCAAACCAATGGAGGAGTCCCACTGCCCCCTCGGTGCCACTGAAAGTACTTGGACGACAGTCCATGAAGTTCTTGAATGTGCATACAGGTTGCTGTGCGTGCTGACCTATTGTGTACGAATAGGACAAAGTTAAACACGAGAGTTGGTTTAGGAGTGTAGGATCTAAAAATCCTAGTGTAGGTTATGACTACAGGATATACCTCCTGCTTGTGCGGCTGCAAGTGCCGCAGCAACTTGTTCGTTAATGAGAGCCGTCAACTGGGCTTGGGTCATGTTAATTCATCCAGACATGATCTTCATAGTAAAAGTAAAACAAGTAAGAATGGTTCGCGAGTAGTGCGATGACAGAAGGGAGAAAGCACGTAAGTATTCTCATGTAATAGAGTCATGTGTATCTAAGCATACTACGAGCAAAGTTCTATGTAGTTCTAACATGCAGGTAATAAACATAAACCATATTACCTAGGATGTCGAGTCTTGTACGTGGAGCGAAGCGTCGTAGTGGATCATTGAGAGCACTGTTCTGGTTATAGTCTGGTTTTAATAAAACGTTTTCCCATATTAAAACCTAGTTCTCTATAACCAATGGCTCTGATACCAATCTGTCACACCCCCAAAATCCCACACGCGGAGTACCACCGCTTGGAGGCGTGACATGACCAGGATCAAGCCACCAATCATATTGAACATAGCATTTAAATATTAAAAGTAATCAACACAACCCATCACAATATAACTGGTGTTCAATAAAAACATAATTTAGGTAGCGAAAGCGTAAGTATGTAAACCCAATGTAAATTATAAGTTCAAATGTTTAAACGTTTAACATGGCATCCTCGATCCATGTCCCACAACGACCTGCTCCTCCTTGTGCAAGCTCCATAAGTACCTAAGGTCCTGCAAGGCATGCAGCAGAGAGTCAACAACTAGTTGAGCGATTTCACAGTAAACAATTCAGTAATAGTAATAGTAAAGTAAGCCTTGTGTTCGTTCGTTAAGTCATGTATCGTATTAGTTCGTATCGCGGCCCTCTAGGCATGTATGCGAAGATTAGGGGAAAGTTTCCCAAGTATTCTAGACTAAGTATGTTTGTATCGCAGCCACCCGGCATGTATGCGAAGTTTAGAGTATAGTTCGCGGCCTTCCTAGGCATGTGTGCGAATGTTTAGTCATAATATCGCGGCCAACCCCTGGCGTGTGTGCGAAGATCAGTTCTATGAGCATCACTAGTCTAGTCGTATCATATCGATAACCCCTCCTCACCCGAGGACCATATAACTAGTTACCATAAACTAGATAAGTACAAGTAATAATCCAAACCCATTCCCACCCTGGGAACCCCATGCCTTGGCTGTGTGAACTCACCTCGGTTTGCTCGGTTGATTAATTACTTGATTCCAATTAGTCAGTCAAAGCCTATGGTATGCACGTATTCACAATCAGTTTATATTCACATAGTTCACGTGTAAATCATGATCATAAAGTATAGTTCAAGTCACAAGCGCCACATAACATTCATGTTCAGTCTATTCATTACATTGGTCACATACACTCACAGTGTGTATCATAGAAAGATCATGGTTAAACAAGCAACAGTCACTTTAGTTTGTAAGACACAATAATAGATGATCTACTATACATGCTAAACACAACAGATTTCTTGTTCTTGATTAATGACATTCAACCTTTACAACACATGAAATCAGGGAAACCCTCCTAACCTACTGTTCATGCAAAACTATTCGACGAAAAGGAGGTGCTCGACGAAACTCCATTATGACGAAACACTTAGTGTTTCGTCGAGTTGTCATGTGACGAAACTACCTAGTTTCATCGGCTCCTCAGTTTCGTCGTTATCATCAGATAGTCACATTGGAACCCTAGCTGCCGTCACCAGAACAACCATTAACCAATCATACAATTCAGATTACATGCAACCGTCCTCAATCATACACAAACGTAAGGCCTACACAATTTCTAAATTACTAACACAAAAATTGGAATTCCCACCTGGCACATGAGCCGCCATTATTTATCCAAAGTTCAATTTCATTGTACTATAAACTATTGTTACATTAAAGTCAATCATGAATCATATATTCATCATCAAAGTGCCTACTGATCAACCCATCATATTCACATAAATACTTCTGACATGATGCACATGACCCATCCCTACTTCATAATTAAATCACGAACAAGTTTCAAGTAACAACTTTAAAGTTCGGCGGCCCAATTACAAACGAATTTGGTGATTTAATCGGTCCAATTGACTCATTTTAATTGCAATATTTATTAATTTCCTTTGTTGATGTTTGAGCTACAACTGAAATCATATGGGCCGATTTTATTTTGTAAAGTGATAAGACTTTATTAATTAACAAAGCGACAAACTCAACTTCACATGCAATATAATTCACTATAGCCGACAGGCATTATCCTTCATTGTTTATTCACTCAACACATATACATACACATAGTCAGGATCATCAACAGGTAATCAACATCACATATTCATCATGATTATAGTTTTTATATGTTAGGTGTAAACATAACCCTAATCAACAAGGACCGCAATCATATAAACGGCAAGGAATGAGAACAATTAAACTATCATAAATCAACTAACCAAGAGGGACTCGAATAGGGATGATGATGCTTCGAATAATTCTTCTATCGTCGCTAGTTTGAGAGAGGAGGGGTGTAGGGTTTGATTTTTAAGTATGGGATTATATTTGTTACAAGTTACGTATTCCTATATAATACAATTTAGGACGGTTCATGCGATTGGGCTATAGGGTGTTGATTGGGCCGAAATCATTCACACGGGAAAAAGGCAGTAACATAAATATATAGTTGATGTTAATTGCACGCACATGGGGGTTAGAGGGTTTGGTTTTGGGTTAGTTTACTTAAGCACTATATGATTATTATTATTATTATTATTATTATTATTATTATTATTATTATTATTATTATTATAAATCTAAGATCAACTAATAAAGATTTATATACATAACTGAAAAAAAATATTCACACTAAGGGTTCGGGCCTCAAAAGTTTCGAGTTATGCGGTTTATATCATGGTTCAAACGGTTCAGGTAGTTTTATCACCAAATAGATTTTGTTTCGACTACAAGTTCGCACGCAATAACTACACGAGTATAAATTTAATATGTCGGAAATAGATAAGTATATCCATTTCGCACGCAATAACTAAACGAGTATAAATTTAATATGTCGGAAATAGATAAGTATATCCATTTATTCGTAAGAGCGAATCGAACGATTTATACCTCGAAATACGGGTTGTCACATTTTACATCGGAGTTGAAGAAATATACAAGTTAAAAATGTCATCATTTCCTTATATCCTTCTGTAGGTCTCTTATGATTTAAAGTATTGTTTTTTCAAGGAAGTTGAGGATCAAGTATATGAGGATAGGACTACTGTTCAAGAGCTGAAGATTATTATATTTCGTTTTCTAGTTCTTAATGTAATTGTTGATCTTTGTAGAGCATGTTATTTTTACTGATTTGAGCATCAACAGTTGTTAGTGTTGATATCTGCTATTGTAAATGTTGAGTTGCTATTGTTGTCAGCATCTGTTTAACAAAAGATTTATCAACATGTTTAAAGGTATTATCTGTTCTCATAATTCCTGTTTTTTGTAACGACTGTTGAGTTGCTACTGTTGGCAACATTTGTTATTCTCATTAGCGGTTTCTAAAGGATTGTCAATGATTAACTTTATAGAAGTTCTGAACATCTGTTATTGCTCAACGTCTTTAAATGAAGACGTTTTTACAGCTGTTGATTTACCACTGCTCAACAGTGCTGAACAACTGTTATTAGTCAACTGTTATTGCAAGTGACATTTGCTACTGGTGCGAACATCTGTTATTTCCAACAGCTGTTTCGAAAGAATTGTCAATGATTAACTTTATAGAAGTTCTGAACATCTGTTATTGCTCAACGTTTTTAAATGAAGACGTTTTTACCGCTGTTGATTTACCACTGCTCAACAGTGCTGAACAACTGTTATTGGTCAACTGTTATTGCATCTCACAGTTGCTACTGGTGCCAACATCTGTTATTCCCAATAGTAGTTTCCAAAGAATTGTCAATGATTAACACAATAGAATTCTGAACATCTGTTATTGCTCAACGTCTTTAAATGACGAGGTTTTTTACTGTTGTTGATTTACCACTGCTCAACATTTCTGAACATCTGTTATTGCTCAACTGTTGATTTACCATTGTTTGCCATGTAGATTATTGTTGGTCTTTAAATGAAGATATTTTTTTTATATTTCTTTATGGCAGAGGTTTAAAATTTGTCCTTTCAGTTTCTTGATACTTAATTTTATAGTTTTCACATGAAAATTTATTATTTAAATATTTTGCATTAAATGGCTGCTGATATTTAATATCAATTTATTCGTTTATATTAAAAGTCTGTTGAAAGGACTGCTAAGTTACTATTGTTGTATAAGATCTGTTGTTGCCCAACAGTGGTTTCCAAATATTGTTGAAGGGTATTGTGAATTGTCTGTTCTCTTAACATCTGTTGTTGGCTGACAGTGGTTTTTGCAACAACTGTCAACCATTATTAGAGCAGAGGTTGTGACGTGGACAGATGTTAGCCATCAGATCTTTCTAACTTCTGACACGTCAGCATTCACCTTTTCACTTTATAAACCGTTGTTTCATCCCCAAACATGTGACACTTGTTCCTCCACGGCCATTAAACAAAAACCAAATCAATGAAATATTGTGTTTCATACTTGGGATTTGTATAAATATGTGTATCATTTGCACATATCAATTCTTGTTCGATTTCGGGCTTTAAATCGCTTTCTAGAAGGTTATACGCGCACTGATTCGTAAATATAACCAGTTTAACGCAACAAACACTCCGGAATAGTGACACAGGCTTAACATACCTTAAATAACCTCCACATAACTTAGAAATAAGTTTTGGATGGTTTGGTATGCCGAAATCAAATTTATTCGCTTACAGGGACTAAATTCGACAAACTACGAAAGTATGTCAATTTGTACTGTAACGGACATTCCGGAACTCGATCATAAGTTAAACACACCCTAAATATCCTTTACATAGCTTAGAAATAGGCTTTGAGGGGTTCGGTGTGCTAAAATAAACTTTATGCTCATTCAGGGACTAAAAGCGTCAAAAAGTGCATAAGTTTGCATTTTCGCACATAACTTACGTTCTGAATACATCCGGACATCCAAAAATTTATGCAAGCATTAAAATATTTTATTCTAGTGTTTGGCATAAGAAAAATCCACTCGTCGCGCAATTTGGATCGTTTTTCGCGCTTATGCGCATTCCGTCGTAATTAAGCGAACATCACGATCGTACCACCAAACGAACCGACATCCGACATATTTTTGAGCATGTTTCATGTCCACAATGTTTAGGCATCATTTTAGGGCCTTAAAGTTGGCATGACGGGCCTTAAACATGTCGGAAATGGCTTTAAACACCAACAGGACTGAAACTGTCATTTTTCAAAGTTGTTTGCTGATCAGAACCCCCAGGCGGGGTGCGTAAGGTTTGATCATGCCATACGTGGTCCGCGAGGCCCTCCCAGATATGCAAAATTGTTGAAAACAGCTGTTATACCCTCTAAACCCACTTGCAAATGGTATTTTTCAAAACATGGGCTTAAACTAGGGGCTCCAATGGTTTTGCAAAACAAGGGGCCCATGTGTACGGCCTAGATCGAAGCACGTTTCTCGACGAACGATCCTAACGGTTGTGCCATGCCTATATAAACCCAACCCATTTCACTTCAAACCCACTTGATTTCTGAGATTTTCTCTAAGTTGGAGTGAAAAACACTTCATACCTGAGAAATACTTGGAAAATCAATCTTGCGGGGACCTTCTGTAAGTATTCTTACATGCTTTTCATACGTTTTTAGCGTTAAAGTCAAACTGCGTTTGACTTTCTGCATTGACCGGTTTATGGTCAATGCGAAGTTCGTTTGAACTTCATAACGTGAGCATAATCACGAGGGTTATAGCCCCTAGTGACTATACCTACTGATTACCACGTTATCTAGGCTCAGTGACGAGTCGTAGTTTCGGCCAAAATGCGTATTCTTGCGTATTTTGTAACCAAACTACTTTTAGGTATCAAGACCCTTTGTCTTGATACCAAACCTATTTTTAAATCTCGTTAAACATGTTTCAACATGTTTAGCTCGTCACTTTTAGATTTGTGCTTGTCTAGGGTCGTAAAGGTAAGCGATCTAAACAATCGCTTATACTTTCGAACCCGACCCATTTGGTCGATCATTAGGATCCGACCAAATATTTTAGGTGACCATAGTTGTATAGGGAATAACCTTTTGAGGTTATACCTTATGGTCACGTCGTTTAAATAGTTGTATGATAAGTAATTCTTATGCCTTAGGAAAATTACCAAAATGCCCTTTTTGCGCCAAAATTCATTTTAAGCATATGTAACTTAATTTTTGACATCTAAACTGATTTAGCAACAATATTAGATATGTTAAGGCATATAATACTTGTCATAGGACTAGTTAAGCGGTCCGAACGCGTTTTACGCGAACGACGCGTTAAAGTAGCAATAGCTACCTAATCGGGTCGTAATGGGTCGTAAGCACTTAGGTTAGGTTTCATTTTAGTATATGGGCTTTGTTAAACCATATCATATGAGTTCCAATACTCATTTGGTTTACGAAACCTCATACTATCTAATCTCCCGATTTAGGTCTGGTTACTTTTGTAGTTATCAATATAGGGTGCCGTTTGATTCCGTGATCCCTCTAGCTTTGCTTGGTTGTTGTTCAAGACTTCAAAGCACCCTCAAGTGAGTACATAGACCCCTCTTTTACTGTTTTAAAACTGTTTTGGGGTGAAACACATGTGCCTACTTGTTACTTTCGTGCTTTTCATGTTTTCATATCATATACTTGCTATGTTCATTAGTACACTATTAGTACATGATTTCATTATGTTTTATGCTATGTATGTCCATTGTGTGTATACTTAGTACATTGTTTTACATTCATTTCATTTGCTATGTATGTTTACTTGGCATGCTAGCACATTGTTTTATATTGCATCTCTGTTGCATATGTTCTAGTAACATGTGGACACATTGTTTACATCTCTACCTTGTATGTTCACTTAAGCATACTAGGTACATTATTTTCATAAAACATGTTTACATTTGGTATGACATTTGGTTTGTAAAAACGGGACTTATATACATTCATTAACATTAGCTACGCCGCTCGGTAGTAAGTAATGGTACCATAGGACTTGACAAATCCCGTTCCTGACATCCTAGGTTTGTTTGGGTGAAAGGAATGACTGAATCCGAAAACATTTCTTTTGATAACCTTGACTCTAGGGTTATCCGTCTGTCTCAAGGCTTGAATGTATGCGTTTAACTTACCACATAAATGTTTTTATCAGTAAAACATGCATTTACTTTGCAAAACACAACTTTTTGATATATTCAAAATACTTTGTTTTGTACATTTTTACTTTTGGTCTAGGTAATCATATATTACTTACCATACATAACATTTGTCACATACTACTTGATTACATTTGACTTTTAACATATGACATTGGTTTATACAAGAACATTTGACATTTGGTTTAAACATGAACATTATACATTGGTGGTTTGTTTAAATGACTTAAGTAACGAGACGAGTGTAGTATGATACAAGCATGGTGGATACGCCGCTGGTACTTCCTATATATAAGTGCTTGTATAATATTACATGTCGTAGCGTTATTTAAATCATTCAATTTGGACTTATACATTTTACACAAATAACATATTTTCACAAAACATTGTTCTACAAAACAGTTTGTTTTATACAAACTCATTTTACTTGGTTATTCATTTAACCTTACATTATTTTTTTTAATATACATATCTATCATTGCTTTTCAAATGATTTATAAAACAAAACATTTTACAAGGATTATGACTGACTTTTTGTTAAACAACTTTTTCTAAACTTATAAGTCATGAATCCTAAATCAATAAAACCTATGTACTCGCCGGCATTTTTATGCTGACGTACCTATTCTCACATGTGTTTCAGGAGATGATGCATAGGATTGATCAAGATACACTTAGGCGGACTTGGGCCTTAGTGACAATAAAAGATGCAAGACTAGTTAATTATGTTATACTCCTTTGTTTGTTAAGACATTGTAACTCATTTAATCAATAAAACAAAATTTCAATTTTCCATGTGTCATGAAACAATGATTCTGTTACAACACTCCCCGACGATTCCGCCACGTTTTGTTGTTTTACGTATTCGGGGTGTGACAGAAAAGTTGGTATCAGAGCTCATGGTTATAGGGAATTAGGTTATTAGTAATGTTTTGACCTAGTCTATAACCTTCCCAGGACCCTAACGCGAGTTTACTTGCGTTTAGTCATAAAACAATACCGTCACCTATCCTTAGGCGACAACCACAACAAGAACATAATTTTCAAATATGCCTTGAAAACCAATCATCTGTTCTAGGATGATTTATTATAAGGTTTTGAACCCTCTAAGTATTCAAAATCTCGTCAAAGTTTGGGTCTTATAATGTGAACATGTGCAAACTGGAAGGGTGAATGCCTGTACTCTAAGTTTTCTGTCTAAGGCTAGAGTGTTCGTATAAATTCGCAGTATCGGACCAGTCACTCTTACCTGGGAACTCTTGGGGTGAGTGTTCACTTATAGGCAAGCATGTCTTCAGCGATACATTATTATGACCCGCTTGCTTTGATTTGTCACCGTCTCATTTGTTTGCCTTAGGTAACAAACAAATGATCGCAATTTCTATGCGTTGTCATTTTGTTTTGATCACCCGATAACATTTGACTTGTTTCTTCCTACGTCTTTCATTTTATTTTGGAATGTCTCTTTATCTCAGCAACGGCCAAATGTCCGAGCAAACAGCCAAATTTGCCCAACAAATAGGCGAGGTAATCCTGAAGTCTGTGGATTTAGGTATCGCCATGTCTCGTCTCAAATATGGAGCCACCCAAGAGCCACTGAAGAAAGTAGAAGTCAAGCCTACACCAAAATCAAGGAAGCGTAAGGCTTCAAGGAGACCCGCAGCGAGTGCACCTAATCAAGCGGGACCTAGCCAAGTGGCAGCGCCACCAGCTAGGAAGCCGTACTTAGGAGCTGCCCCATGGTGCAGACGATGCAACCGTCATCATTCAAACCTCATACCCTGCTTCAAATGTACCTACTGTGGACGGTGGGGACATTTGATTAACCTATGCCGCTTTGCTATCTAAAACAAAGCTGCTATGAACCTTGCTGCTACCCAACTCCAAGTCAACCCTACTCAAGCTCGTTTCCCGTCTGGTACTTGCTACAACTGTGGCAAGACGAGCCATTTCAGGAACAAATGCCCAAAGATTGTCAATGCAAATCCAACCCTTGGATGAGCATTTGGCTGATTAGAAGAAGCTGGTGCTTTAAATAATTTGTATCTGTTGCTTTTGTTTCCTTTGTTGAACTCGGAAACAATGTGTTCAGTTTATGAATAAATTGTTGTTCACAATCCTGATATACAAGTGTAGTTACATATGTGTATGGCATTTCCCTATGATACCTACATCAAGAACTATGTTCTTTACAAGCTACTCTTGTGAATTTCATATTCTTGTGTTTACTCATGATTCCCTTGGAAAATTCTAAGTACTCGCTTCATTCTAGGAGACGAAGCGAAATTATGAGTAATCATGCTTTTTGCACATCTGTGCCTTTGAATCCTTGGTTAGATAACTAAGGGTATTTTCAAATCTCACATCCATTACATTCTGATTTTTCAACATGCATAACATAAGTTTTCAAAAACAACCTCCATGATTTCAAAAGCATTGTCTATGTTTTCAAAAACAACCTCCATGATTTCAAAAGCATCATTCATGTTTTCAAAAATCTTATACATAGTTTCAAAAGTTCATCTTGCATGATTTTAAAGCATATTTATACTTATCTAGTACACCTACTTTATGATTCAAAAAGTATTATGTAAGGTTTCAAAAACATTAAACACATTCTTTTTTTTAAGAACTCCATGCATAACTTTCAAAAATATTTTCCTCATTCATTGATTTAACCTTCAAATTCTGCTTCATATGTCGCCTTGACATATCTAGCATCTCAACTTCATAAGCAATTTTACTTCATGTTTTAACTTAAGCACATCCAGTGCGAGGTTTCAAAACATCTTCAACTTCTAAAATCCATATGGGATCTTTTTATCTTCACAATTAGACCCTTGTGGATGATTATCATTCAAATCAGAATCCTTAATTGGATTCCTTGTGTACCTTAATTCGAACATTTCGGTTCCTTATAATTGAAATCGAATTTTCTCTTTAAGATCTTTCTATCTTATAGTTAGATTCTTGGAAATATTCAAAGTGCCAATCGAAATCCACGGATTGGATTCCTGGTGTGCTTTAAATTCATGTGCACAATTAACAACAAATTAACAAATTAAAAATCTAGATAAACAATTTTGTAGTTGTGTGACTATGTGTTTATGCACTTTGCGTTTTCTTTTATGCATTCTATGTTTTTACTCTGGATATTCGTTATCCAAATCCTCGTAGAATCTTTCATATCTTCATATGAGGGATTCGTAGTAGGATATTCAAAAGGTACTACCTTAAATCCTTATTGGGCTTCTATATGATAGTCAAGACCCTTGGATTATATAGTACCATTCCATGATACAAAGAGACCCCTTTGAGTGGTCAAGGTCAAAATCTGGTTAAAAATGACATGTGGTGATGTAGCTGAACAGACCCCTTGGTAGTCTATTTAAATCATTTATTGATTTAATTAAAAGGACCCTATGGTGGTCTAGTCACAATCATCACAAGTTCGTTCATTATTTTCTTCCCCTACACATTATAAGATGCACTACGTGACTATGCAAGGAATTACGTAATTATGGATGCATACATAATTACGAAGTTCAGTGCACGGAAACCACGGTAAGACTTATTATGTGTAAGAATCGATAGTGGCAACCATAACGGAATGTGAACAATGTAATAGAGATACGGTGGACGCACCAATAACACTTTGTATACTTGTATATAAGTGCCCCTCTCACATTGCAAGCATGATGTTATTTAAAGCTAGTAGAAGTTCAGGACTCTAACCAGTGTTGTTTGATCTTGTCAACTTCATGTTTCAAACTCTCACAAGTTTCCTCTAAAGTAAATTTTGGGACGAAATTTCCTGAAGTAGGGGAGACTGTGACACCTGTTCCTCCACGGCCATCAAAAAAATACCAAATCAATGAAATATTGTGTTTCATACTTGGGATTTGTATAAATATGTGCATCATTTGCACATATCAATTCTTGTTCGATTTCAGGCTTTAAATCGCTTTCTGGAAGGTTATACGCGCACTGATGCGTAAATATAACCAGTTTAATGCAAAAAACACTCCAGAATAGTGACACAGGCTTAACATACCTTAAATACCCTCCACATAACATAGAAATAAGTTTTGGATGGTTTGGTATGCTGAAATCAAGTTTATTCGCTTACAGGGGCTAAATTCGACAAACTGCGAAAGTATGTCAATTTGTACTGTAACTGTAACACCCCAAATTTCGTAAGATATACTAAAATGCTTTAATCGTAATATTTAGCGAAAAGAAATGATAAATATAGAATTCTACTATTAGTAAAGTTTTATAAACTATGGAAAGTATAAAACACATGTGCACATGAAGTTAACCAAGTTTGTATGTAAAATGAAATAAATTGCCATGTTATAAAAGATAAGGGGGTTAAAATGAAAAATGTATAAATAAAACACTTGACCAAAAGTTAGTCAGTGTTTGGTGATGGTGTGCGATCGAGAGAAAGGGCAGGGGAAGAACAAAAACCCTAATCAGCCTAAATTCTTCAAATTGAGGGAGGAATTTGGCTCAAAACTAATGCATGAACCAAGATTCTTGACCACCCAAGTGTTCTTCACACCAAGTAAGTCGAATTTTATGTTTTGATGATGTTTGACAAGATGGGTTATGATCAATTCGTAAATTGATATGAAATTAAGCAAGATTGTGAATTAGAATCACCAAATAGAACTTGTGTTGTGTGTGATTTTGAGTAATTTCATGGTTTGAAGCAAAACCCACTTGTTCAAGTAGTATGATGTTATGTGATGATCTTGTAGTTGTGAAATTTGTCTAAATATTATGAACTAGTTAGTGTGTGATGCATGAATATAGGTTAGATTGAAGGATGGAATGAAATTAAAGAAATTCTTAGTGGTGATGATGAAGGAAGATAAGAGATAGGAATGAAAGCATGATTTAGTTGTACATTGTGCATCAAACGGTGTACGCACACCAAGTGTTTGATGAAATGCCTAGTGTAGGATAGTGTGGGAAATTTCATGCCAACTAATGAATGAATATGTGTTGAGTATGGTAATGATATAATTAATGATTGTTGAATATAAGAGACGCGTAGTAGAAGGAATTCATGAGAAGGTGTTGTTGATGATATCATTTGGGTGAAAATGTGCATTAGGAGCTTGTACCATATGCTTGAACGAGGAGGATGCACATCATGTATTGGATCAATTTCTTATTGGTAATGTAGGATTTGATGTACACTAAATACAAAACATGTGAACTTGCTAGTAATGATGTTATGACTTCGTTTAAATAGGCTCACCTTGTATGTGATGGTCAAATGTGAGATAATGAAAGCATTAACATGTGAAAGTATGTGTATGTAGTTAGGTGATCGTGTGGATGTAAGCATATTTCATCATGATTGTTATATATATATATATATAGTGATGCTTGTGTAGCCTAAAATAATAATACGGATATATGGGGTTATGTCATAAGTTATATGTTAAACCGTTGACTTCCGAAAGTCAACAACGCGTCTACGCATAGGAAGCATGATTTGATTTGTTGTCTTAAAGGTAGGATCATAGGAAGTCGCATGGTACATGTTATGTTAATACGCGTTATTTGTGATGACATGATGAATTACATTAGTTTGAAAGGATATGAAATTGATTATATGTCTTATGCTTGTTAATTTTGACTAAAGAAAGTCAAATGTGAAATATGCGGTTGATATGATCGTTAACATGTACAATGATGTATGCTAACGAAAATGTGATTTGGTGACATGAAAGTATAGGAATCATGTCAAGACGGACTCAAGCATGAAAGGCTAACGGGTCAAGAGGAGACAAGGAATCGGATACGAACCCGGATGCACGAGGTAAGTAATTTCTATAATTACTTCTTAGTTGTTTATGTAAAGTCATGTGCAATCTAATTATTATGATAATTGAGGTCATAGAGGAATGAATGGGTATGATATCAATGAAGTATTAAACGGATCTTAGCAACTATCCGAGTATGATATGTGTGATTAAGAATGATAGCTAAGTAGTAGGATTGGTTACTTAGGCAAGAAAGTCCTTTGTTATTAAGGATAGGGCTAAATTGACAAAAACGCCCTTGATGGGTATTTCGGCCAAATGACCTTAAAAGTCGTTTGGAAACAAACTATTTGATTCGAGTAGTGTCTTGGTCAAGTATAAAAGCGAAGTATAGAGTTTTATATGCCATAGACCATTTAATGCGCAAATACCCATAACGGGTCAAAATAAGCCTTTGAGTGAAAGTGAGTTAAGAGGATGCAAGGCAACCGAGAATTTAACCTTTCATGATAGTCGAAAATAAAATTATTAAGTCCATATGGCATTGTGGTCAAATAATCAGATTATGTTGGTAAAAGCACGAACGGGTCAAATAGTTAGATAAAGAATAATAAGGCGGAAGCGAGTAAGATAGGAATTTCCTTAAATCGGATATGGGATTCCAAGTCCATATGATAGAATGTGAAATTAGAAGCATGTAGGAAGAAACGGGAGGTTAATCGGATAAACGGATCAAAAGTTACGCAAGTTTTAGTGCGTACGATCGATGAAAACAACACAGCAAGAAAATGGCAAATCTAGAGGCCGTCGCCGACGCCCATAGGGGCCGTCGCCGACGCCTCATGGAAAATGCAGTTTTGCCGACGCCTTATCTTGCTGTCTACGGAGAGTTTGGGCTACGCGTAAAACCAAGGGCCGTCGCCGACGCCCCCTAGGGCCGTCGCCGACGCCCTCCCCATGTCCAAAATGCTGTAAATTGTTATTTAAGTCAATTTTTGGAACGTAGGTTCCGGTATGTTAACCGTGGACTACGGTGGATCTCCCAAGCATGGTTTTGATCGTGCCTTTAATGTTTTTGGGCTATAAATCTAATTTTAGGTCCCATGTGATTAATATACGTGTATGTAGTGATATGTAAGATCTTGAATGTGTAAGTAGGGATGTAGGTGCGAATGCGAAGGTGCATATAGGTATGTATGAAGGTACGTATAAGTGTACGTATGTACGTAGAAACATAGGAAGGCGTGTATGTACATAGACGTGTATGTATGCATATAGGAATATATGCAGCCATGATTTAGATGTGTTAAGTAATAACGTTATTAACAGCGTGCCTTGAGAATGAAAAGCATTGCAGGTACATTATTGAAGCCGCATTTGGTAATGCATACGCGTATGGAATGTTTAAAGTTAGGAAGACAACGAAATGGGAAGCGTACGAGAATGAATCTAGTTTATATAATGCGTGCTAATGTTATGAATGTATGTGTGGGTGCAGGTTGTATGAGTCACGGAGGATTACTGAAAAGTGAAGATCGAAGACCGAGTCTTAAGTTATATTGTACGGGAGTGTTTGAATAAGTAATGTCATAAATATAATTTATATTTCTATTTGTAAATAAGTTCAAGGGGAGTATTCAGTGTAACAGTGTCACTTTAAAAATTTACTTCAAGTAAGTCAAGACGTTTAAAAAGAAAGAAATTTTAAAGCTCCTTTTTCCGCTGCGTTATCTTTAAGGTTAAACGTGTTAGGGCGTAACAAGTTGGTATCAGAGCCCTGGTTTGAGAGAATCAAGTAACAGGAGGTAAATACTTGAACTCAAACCGGTGTGCTCTCGTGACCAAGAACCCGTACAATCTAAGACTCGATCGAGGCCTAAATGCAAAAGCGAATGTAAGTATGTATTAGATTATGTATTTGAAGGAAACTAATAGTATGTTATGTGCAAGGTAAGCTTAAGAGTTTGAAGAGGGTGATCCGTGAATGCAGGATAGGATGAACGCCAAGGCGGGCGAAGGTGCAACTAGGCAAATTAACCCCAGGTACACAATACTAATATGTATGAGTACCAATGTCAAAATAAAAAGGAAAGGGTCTCCTTGGGAGGGTAATTATTAAACGAAAGACCATGATGTGGTCTTGGGGAAGTGTTAGAAATATTGATATTCGCTAATTTACACATATTTTAGTCCCCCATTTTATCCCCATTTTATGCGTTTTCGGTCGTAAAACCGTCATGCGGATACTTAATCATGTATACTTTTGTTTACAGGCCTAAAACAACATACCAGACAAGATGATAGTGAAAACGAGGATTTTCCGGGCGAAACGAATGAACTGCGAACATTCTGTGGAAAATTCTGACCTGGGCAAGTTGCACCCCCATGCAACTGTTGGCACCCCCGTGCGGATGCGACAATAAGGCTCAGCTTGGCGTTGCACCCCCGTGCAACTGGTGGCACCCCCGTGCGGATGCGACAACAAGGCTCAGCTCGGCGTTGCACACCCAGTGCGATCAGGAGTGCAACGAAATCCCGGCAACGCACCCCCGTGCGACTGGTTGCACCCCCGTGCGAATGGTTGCACCCCCATGCGGATTCGATGACCAGCCCCGATCCCGGATATGCACGCCCGTGCACCCCATGGCACGCCCGTGCGAGACCGAAGACCAGTCAACTCTGCTGATGTCATGCAGTATGGTGGACCACCACCAATAATTGCTTAAAGTGCACGGTCGTGCGATCGCTGCACGACCGTGCGACATCGAAAAAGCATAAAAACAGAACAGAACCATTCTATTAGTAACTCTGGACATTTTGGGAGCTCTGCAGGCGATTTTGAGGCTCCGAAGGCTGCTGCTTTCACTCGGATTCAAGCCACATTGCCCGGTTTTGCTCATTTACTATCCAGATTCTCATTCTTATGCTTGTTTATGGTTTGGTTTCTCAAATCTTTCCATACTTTTGTTACATTTCAAGCATTTAGACTGATTATTATGTATTAATGTAAGCCTTTGGGCAAAAACACAACAATCCCTTGCTTGATTAGTATGTTAATCTATGTTTGTATTGACATTTTGAAGTATTTTCTATGATTATCTTTGATGATTAGTTTGCAACCTTGTTATTGATATTGATTTCTTGATTATAAGTAATTGTGTTGGATGATTGGTGCTTGGTTAGGTAAGATAGTTGCAAAATGAAGCTTATTTAATCATGTATTAGTAAACTTTTAATTTGGTTAACTAGTTTAACTTGGTTAAAATGTAGGCACCATGATACTCTAACGGGTTAGTGGTTTAATAAAATGCAATTATTATTAATCAAGAGAGCTTGCCCTCACGGAAGGACTCTAACGGGTTAGATGGTGTTGTTACGAATTCTTGCCATGATTTGTTAGCTTAGTTAGTAGTTTCGGCCAAAATTGCTATCTTGGTGAATTTATGTGCAAGATTTGTAAAATGAACTCGGTTGTGATTTAATCTAGTTTATGCTTGTCTCGGTGGTTGCATTGTGTTTATCGGTGTTGCTTTCCTTGATTAAGTGAGGTTAGAAAACTCCTAACGGATGACTAACTTATTTTTAGGAGATCTTCATAGACATTTATCAATTGCACGTTAAAGAACAATTTTAGGTGGTTAAAGTGTGTTTATCGTTTTAACTTTCCGAATGATTGTCATGTTAGGATTCCCGAAAGGGATACTAATTGTCTCGAAATGGAAAATTGACCGAATGCTTCTAAATGCCAAAACTGATTTAGTTGACATGCTGCGGTTATGTATTAAGCAAGGCTATTTATATATAATCTACTATGTTTGATAAATATTTATTTATGCTTACTTTAGATTAATTAAAACCAAAACAAATTATGTTTTTACCAGTAATTTAGTGGCAAAGGTCTAGTATTATTTCTCCGCCCATTTCCGTGGATCGATACTTGGTTCTTACCGATACTTTACTACATATATGACGGGGTACACTTGCCCTTTCGTGTGTGTTTTGATGTAAAAGTAATAATCACTTTTATAAATTTAAAACCAATTCGTGTGTAATTTCATTGTAAAAATATGTATAGTCACGCACGTACCAAGTTTTTGGCGCCGCTGCCGGGGAATGGTGAGTTTTAGGAACGACCCGAGTCATTGTGTTATCGGTGTATATACTTGTTAATATTTGTGTATATTTTCGTGATTATTTATTTGTTGATTTATTTGTTAATATTTCTTGCTTTTAATTCAATTTATTCATTTTCGTGATTCTTTTGTACACTTGTAAATTTTTATTCTTTTTATTTGTTCTAATCCGGATTTATTTATTCATTTATTCGTTGAATTTTCGGCTCTTAAAATTCGTTTTTAAACTAGCCGGTTCGATTATTTTTCATTGCTTTAATTTTTATAAAAATTTCGGCCCATTTTCGGATTTTTATAAAATTTTCAGCCCATTTTTACAAATATTCTGTTTCATTTCAGCAAAAAAAAAAAAAAAAACAGCCTTATTATAATAATAATATAATATTCTTGTCGATCAATTTTTCGTGTCCTCAACCCCCGCTCCCGACGCTGCTGAGCCTTCAGACGAACCCGAGCGTGATCTGAGGAGACGTCTTCATTAGAGATCCCGTGCGGTTGCGCTGCAACTCGCAGCAGCTGTGGACGAGCAGGTGGTATCCGCTGAGACAGAGGGCCCAGCCGACGAAGGACACATCATCATGGCTAACGACAAGAAGCGTGTTTACGAAAAAGCTTCATTCACGTTGGACAGGACCATACACAGTAAAAGAGGTATTTCCTTATGGGACTGTTGCAATAGAGAACGCGGACGGCGTTATTTTCAAGGTAAATGGGCATCGGTTGAAGGTTTACGTTGGAGGGCCGATCGAGTCGGCGGTGGAGGTTATCGAGCTCCACACCCCGCATACAGCTTAAGTGTGGGGACATGAGTCTTGCTATCGACTCGCCGACAAAAAAAATTAGCATGAGTCTTGCTATCGACTCGCCGACAAAAATTTAGCATGAGTCTTGCTATCGACTCGCCGACAAAAATTTAGCATGAGTCTTGCTATCGACTCGCCGATAAAAATTTAGCATGAGTCTTGCTATCGACTCACCGACAAAAATTTAGCATGAGTCTTGCTATCGACTCGCCGACAAAAATTTAGCATGAGTCTTGCTATCGACTCGCCGACAAAAATTTAGCATGAGTCTACGCTACTGACTCGCGGATTAAAAATGTAGCAAGAGCGTCAAAAGCGCTTTAGGGGTAAAATCGTCCTTTTATGTGTTTTTCTAGTTTTAGCGTAATTTAGGAGTGTTTGGTAGTTTCCGTTTGTTTGTACAGTTTTTATACGTGCCGAGTGAAGGGTCTACGTGGGAATATTGTTAAAACATGTTGCGGATGGTAAAAATGGCGAAAAATGGCCAAAAAGAGTGCTGAAACTGGTTTCTGCAGCAAACAGACACATCTGCAGATTTGGCATGACCGTGCCATGGGTCGCACGCCCGTGCGATTTCGGGCTGGCCTGCACCTCGAGTCGCACCCCCGTGCATTACCGAGGTCAACGTGCAAGAATGGGTCAACATCGGATCCGCACCCCCGTGCGAAAATCCGCACCCCCGTGCGAAAATCCGCACGACCATGCGCATGGTCAGGGGCATTTTGTCATTGTTCCATATAAAAGCCCTCATCTGCATCCACTTTTCACATTCGCGAAACCCTACTGCACTCTCGTTCCTGGTCGATTTTTTCCCCAAAATCTCACCATTTTTCGCACGGTTTCACACACTTCTTCGCACGGTTTGTTCCTTTTTGTAGATTTCCTGTTTTGTCTTTATTTAGGTTAGATTCATCCGATTCTTCAAGGATTCTCTAGGGTTCTCTTCATAAACAAATCGAAACCCTAGCCCTTGCAAGAATCTTGTATCTCGTGAACAACCGATTGATTCTCTGCCCCCTGATTGCATAAAAACTTGTTGATTTTTGAAAAATCCGGCTATTCAGAGCCGGGGTAAGAATCTGCAGAAGTTACGGGTCGCACGGTCGTTCCCCCTATGGCACGATCCGTGCGGTTGCGGGTTGTTCACTGATCTTGCTGTTGGCTCGGTGATGCACGGTTGTGCGATTGACTGCACGCCGTGCAGATCCGACATTTGCCAACCACACCACCACTGATCTCGGTGACGCATGACCATGCGTCCATTCGCACGCCCGTGCGAAACACCCAGATCAGTTTGACCGAATCTTCATAACTGTGTGTTCGGCTGAGCATGAAGAGGAGGAGCAGCATCAGCCACCACCCACACCACCACACCAGCAGTTCCAGCAGCACCAAGACTGGCCACCCGGCATCCCATCTTATCCTGATTTGTACCAGCAATTTCAACAAATGCAGCTGAACCAGGAGCAGCTGCGAGTCAACCAGGAGATGTTGCTGACGGTGATGATGAGTAGCTGGTGGTGGTAGTAGCATTTCAGTACTTTATATTTCAGGTGTTCATTTTGGTTGTTATTTCAACACCCTCGGATTGTATTGTATTTTAAAACTCTTTACTTTATGTTGTGTCTATGATTGGACTAGTAGTATTTATGTACATTATGGTTTATTTGGGTTTATTCTGTTACTGTTCTGTTGCGCTGTCCCATATGACATATTTGCAGATTATGGCTATCAAGTCTTTGACCGGAGCATATGACAGACGCAGCTTTGGAAGCCTCGATTCATCAGATATCATCTTGAGGGGAGTACTATTATCCTTTTTCTCTATATTTCGGGTTTCGCATTGACAATGCGAAGTTCAAGTGTGGGGAGGGGGTTAACTTTGTTAACTTTGTTTGTCCTCCAAAAAAAAAAAAAAAAAAAAACAGAAAAATCATTCAAAAATATCAGTATTTTGTACATATTTTTAGTAATAAACCGGTTGGTTGTGTTTTAGAAAGCTTCGGACTTGATAAAAACTCGACAAGCAAAATATTTTTGAAAAAGAAAACCGTAAAGCGTGACAAACAAAGAAAGACTTGCATGATAGTTTTCTCACTTTTACCCATTCCTTCCGTTACGTGAGCATATTTGAGCCTTGAAATTGTCATGTATTTGTTCATTTCGGAGTAGGAGTGAGCCGGATGTCATGTGTAATTTAGAACTTGTCACTAGAATGCTTGTTAAAACCATGAACTTGTGGATTTGTGTAAAAGTGATAGAGGCACTTAGATTACCCCTTTGTTGTAAACCTTGTTCTTTGTGTTGTGCTCCCCGTCACCTTACATTACCCTTTAGGATTAACCATGTCGATCCTTCCCGTTTACCTTTGTTTACCAAACATAATCGCCCACTTAGCCAAATTTAGCCTTTTTATGTTTTAAACCTTTTAGTGTTGAAACTCGGTCAAAATAATCGTTTAACTAGCGCTTGTTATAGTTTATTATTCATTGTATAAATCCATTAGTTTGCAAAAAAAAAAAAAAAAAAAAAAAAACCCAGAAAATAAAACACCCTAAAATAGGGTGAAGTAGACAAAATTCGAGCAATTTTGATTAATAAAATGATGAAATCTTGTTTATGAGCTCGTTGTCGCATAAGTCGCCTTTTTAAGGCATTTGTATGTATAGTTTTGTTGTATTGCGCTTGTTAAACGTAACTACCGAGTTTTAACCGTTTCACCACTTTAAATATCCCTTTCCATACCCTTCGCCCAAGCCTAACGTTACACCCCGTAAAGACCTCTTGATTTACACTTTTTCACATGTTAGTTGGTGGAGACGAGATCTTATGACAAGCTTATGATATTGCACATTTCATTGACAAGGCATTGAGTGTTTACACGTACACATTTTATGTGTGTTTCATAAAGAAAACCGAGTGTGTGTGAACATTGTGAGTTGTGTGAAGATTAGCATGTTAAGTGAACTGAAAGTGAGTCACGGCTTTTTGGTTATCACCATATATTTGCATATGCTTGTTTGGGTTTGATTCATTTGATGTTGTCTTTCGAAAAACCGGCTAACCGTTTGTAGTTCTTTTAATAAATAGTGTGTAAATTATCGTTCTTGTTTGATTCTATCTTTTATTGCATTTTAGTTTAGCTTGCTTGAGGACAAGCAAGGTTCAAGTGTGGGGAGATTTGATATTCGCTAATTTACACATATTTTAGTCCCCCATTTTATCCCCATTTTATGCGTTTTCGGTCGTAAAACCGTCATGCGGATACTTAATCATGTATACTTTTGTTTACAGGCCTAAAACAACATACCAGACAAGATGATAGTGAAAACGAGGATTTTCCGGGCGAAACGAATGAACTGCGAACATTCTGTGGAAAATTCTGACCTGGGCAAGTTGCACCCCCATGCAACTGTTGGCACCCCCGTGCGGATGCGACAATAAGGCTCAGCTTGGCGTTGCACCCCCGTGCAACTGGTGGCACCCCCGTGCGGATGCGACAACAAGGCTCAGCTCGGCGTTGCACACCCAGTGCGATCAGGAGTGCAACGAAATCCCGGCAACGCACCCCCGTGCGACTGGTTGCACCCCCGTGCGAATGGTTGCACCCCCATGCGGATTCGATGACCAGCCCCGATCCCGGATATGCACGCCCGTGCACCCCATGGCACGCCCGTGCGAGACCGAAGACCAGTCAACTCTGCTGATGTCATGCAGTATGGTGGACCACCACCAATAATTGCTTAAAGTGCACGGTCGTGCGATCGGAGAACGACCGTGCGACACCGAAAAAGCATAAAAACAGAACAGAACCATTCTATTAGTAACTCTGGACATTTTGGGAGCTCTGCAGGCGATTTTGAGGCTCCGAAGGCTGCTGCTTTCACTCGGATTCAAGCCACATTGCCCGGTTTTGCTCATTTACTATCCAGATTCTCATTCTTATGCTTGTTTATGGTTTGGTTTCTCAAATCTTTCCATACTTTTGTTACATTTCAAGCATTTAGACTGATTATTATGTATTAATGTAAGCCTTTGGGCAAAAACACAACAATCCCTTGCTTGATTAGTATGTTAATCTATGTTTGTAATGACATTTTGAAGTATTTTCTATGATTATCTTTGATGATTAGTTTGCAACCTTGTTATTGATATTGATTTCTTGATTATAAGTAATTGTGTTGGATGATTGGTGCTTGGTTAGGTAAGATAGTTGCAAAATGAAGCTTATTTAATCATGTATTAGTAAACTTTTAATTTGGTTAACTAGTTTAACTTGGTTAAAATGTAGGCACCATGATACTCTAACGGGTTAGTGGTTTAATAAAATGCAATTATTATTAATCAAGAGAGCTTGCCCTCACGGAAGGACTCTAACGGGTTAGATGGTGTTGTTACGAATTCTTGCCATGATTTGTTAGCTTAGTTAGTAGTTTCGGCCAAAATTGCTATCTTGGTGAATTTATGTGCAAGATTTGTAAAATGAACTCGGTTGTGATTTAATCTAGTTTATGCTTGTCTCGGTGGTTGCATTGTGTTTATCGGTGTTGCTTTCCTTGATTAAGTGAGGTTAGAAAACTCCTAACGGATGACTAACTTATTTTTAGGAGATCTTCATAGACATTTATCAATTGCACGTTAAAGAACAATTTTAGGTGGTTAAAGTGTGTTTATCGTTTTAACTTTCCGAATGATTGTCATGTTAGGATTCCCGAAAGGGATACTAAGTGTCTCGAAATGGAAAATTGACCGAATGCTTCTAAATGCCAAAACTGATTTAGTTGACATGCTGCGGTTATGTATTAAGCAAGGCTATTTATATATAATCTACTATGTTTGATAAATATTTATTTATGCTTACTTTAGATTAATTAAAACCAAAACAAATTATGTTTTTACCAGTAATTTAGTGGCAAAGGTCTAGTATTATTTCTCCGCCCATTTCCGTGGATCGATACTTGGTTCTTACCGATACTTTACTACATATATGACGGGGTACACTTGCCCTTTCGTGTGTGTTTTGATGTAAAAGTAATAATCACTTTTATAAATTTAAAACCAATTCGTGTGTAATTTCATTGTAAAAATATGTATAGTCACGCACGTACCAAATATGCACGAAACTGAAACCCATCTTTCGGGCGTAAGGCGATGATTACACGAAGGCACGAAACTAGTGTGTGGATTGCGCACCTGGCCAGTACGCAAGAAGCATATGACGTTCGTGAGACCGTGGCAATTATTGCAGGTATGCCCGGTAGAACTGGGTAGCAGGTGGGCGCTATGTTGTAGCGAATGCGAAATAGCAAATCCATTGCGGATTTGGTTATACTAACGAAGGTTATAAAAAGTTATGCGAGACGACTGGTTCTAGCGAACAAGTCGAATAAGAATGAGCTACCATCCGTTTTGAACGGGTGATTTCGAATGCTCTAATGAATGTTAGAAGCTTAATCCGTTATACGGATTGAAAGAAGAAGTTATGATTAAAAGCGAAAAACCCAATTATTTGGGTAATGGAATATGTATGCTTAACTCTCATTGAGAGTGTTTATGCCGAAACCCAACTATTTGGGTAATCGAATGTGTATGCTTAACTCTCATTGAGAGTGTTTATGCCGAAACCCAATTATTTGGGTAATCGAATGTGTATGCTTAACTCTCATTGAGAGTGTTTATGCCGAAACCCAATTATTTGGGTAATCGAATGTGTATGCTTAACTCTCATTGAGAGTGTTTATGCCGAAACCCAATTATTTGGGTAATCGAATGTGTATGCTTAACTCTCATTGAGAGTGTTTATGCCGAAACCCAATTATTTGGGTAATCGAATGTGTATGCTTAACTCTCATTGAGAGTGTTTATGCCGAAACCCAATTATTTGGGTAATCGAATGTGTATGCTTAACTCTCATTGAGAGTGTTTATGCCGAAACCCAACTATTTGGGTAATCGAATGTGTATGCTTAACTCTCATTGAGAGTGTTTATGCCGAACCCCATTTACTTGGGTAGTTGAATGTGTAAGGAAGAAGAAAACTCATATATGGATAGAACTAAAATGAAGTAATTATGATTCGACAACTAAGATGACTAACCTTAAAGCCTAGTTGCTAAAGGCAAGTAAAACTTTAAGTTTTTGTTAAAACACATGTAAGGAAGAAAAGGTACGAATGATATGTTTGAAGCCGCTAGATGGATTCAAACATAGAAGGAATGAAGGGTATGGATGTTACATTTAAATCCGTGGGACGGATTTAAAACATGTACCTCGATACGTATATATATATATATATATAAAAATAACAAGAATGATATATTAAGAAATGGCCATGTATTGACCTGTTATGAATAGGTCTAGCACACTAATGTCTTAAGAAGGAATTGATAAAGTATTGATGTATAAACGAGGTCATGTGATAAACATCATGTTTAAATAAAATCGAATGAAGTGTGTAAACCCCTAATTTTATAATGAGATTGGCAGAAATCATGATGCAATGAATCTACCGAGGACGGTGAAAGAATGCTCATGAATGGAAGTTCATGATACCAGATGGATAAGATCAACCCTGTTAAGATACGGATTCGTGAAGGAGCGAGTCAACTCGGGTTGTTACACGTTGGTCGGTGCCAAATTAGCAAGGTTAGTAAATGGTTTAACTTGTGGATGCTAAATAGAAAGTTACATATTGACTGATGTTCTATGTGAACTAGTGGTACGGAACTTGAACGATCATAACTGTGGAAATTATGATAGAATATACGAGACGGCGAGTATCGTTAAGAAATGCTAACCTTGATGCTCGGCTTGTTGGCCATGTTCATTTGAACAAGATCTTGTAGAAAAGATACGCATGGCATAATTGACAATAGTAACCACGGAAATAATGCTTAGTCCTCATGATAAGTACGGATAAAAGAAGTGTGATTTTAGTTGTAATAATAAGTCTTTGAGTGATTATAGCATGTGTACGATAATATATCGGCCCCTCCTATGAGCTTAAGGATGATCGGAAGTAACGATAGTAATGGAATGTTTGGGATGGCTCGTAGTGAACAAAATGAAAGATAGCATATGATGTATGAGTAGAATGAAATAAATCGATTTATTTCGATTAGCAAATATGTGAATGTAATAGGCGTAAATAGGAAGTTAGAAACAAGCCATAGACTTGGCTTTGCACGATTAATAATTGTATACAATTGGAACAAATTCGATGAGTGAAATGCTAGTGATAGTATGTACTAGAAACTAGCAATATAAAGTAAAAGACACTAATAAGAGCTCTGGACCAGACCCTGACCTCGTGTTATTATGAAGGCAAATTACTAATTTAAGAAGATAAGGACAATGTGTACCATCATGATTATTCATGATTAAGACTTTTGCAAAGACCCGAATGACTTAGGTTGTAACGTGCCCATTGAATAAGTACAATAGAAGGGTAAGAGTAAGAACGAGAAAGGTTTCGGGGACGAAACCTTCTTTAAGGGGGGTAGACTTGTAACACCCCAAATTTCGTAAGATATACTAAAATGCTTTAATCGTAATATTTAGCGAAAAGAAATGATAAATATAGAATTCTACTATTAGTAAAGTTTTATAAACTATGGAAAGTATAAAACACATGTGCACATGAAGTTAACCAAGTTTGTATGTAAAATGAAATAAATTGCCATGTTATAAAAGATAAGGGGGTTAAAATGAAAAATGTATAAATAAAACACTTGACCAAAAGTTAGTCAGTGTTTGGTGATGGTGTGCGATCGAGAGAAAGGGCAGGGGAAGAACAAAAACCCTAATCAGCCTAAATTCTTCAAATTGAGGGAGGAATTTGGCTCAAAACTAATGCATGAACCAAGATTCTTGACCACCCAAGTGTTCTTCACACCAAGTAAGTCGAATTTTATGTTTTGATGATGTTTGACAAGATGGGTTATGATCAATTCGTAAATTGATATGAAATTAAGCAAGATTGTGAATTAGAATCACCAAATAGAACTTGTGTTGTGTGTGATTTTGAGTAATTTCATGGTTTGAAGCAAAACCCACTTGTTCAAGTAGTATGATGTTATGTGATGATCTTGTAGTTGTGAAATTTGTCTAAATATTATGAACTAGTTAGTGTGTGATGCATGAATATAGGTTAGATTGAAGGATGGAATGAAATTAAAGAAATTCTTAGTGGTGATGATGAAGGAAGATAAGAGATAGGAATGAAAGCATGATTTAGTTGTACATTGTGCATCAAACGGTGTACGCACACCAAGTGTTTGATGAAATGCCTAGTGTAGGATAGTGTGGGAAATTTCATGCCAACTAATGAATGAATATGTGTTGAGTATGGTAATGATATAATTAATGATTGTTGAATATAAGAGACGCGTAGTAGAAGGAATTCATGAGAAGGTGTTGTTGATGATATCATTTGGGTGAAAATGTGCATTAGGAGCTTGTACCATATGCTTGAACGAGGAGGATGCACATCATGTATTGGATCAATTTCTTATTGGTAATGTAGGATTTGATGTACACTAAATACAAAACATGTGAACTTGCTAGTAATGATGTTATGACTTCGTTTAAATAGGCTCACCTTGTATGTGATGGTCAAATGTGAGATAATGAAAGCATTAACATGTGAAAGTATGTGTATGTAGTTAGGTGATCGTGTGGATGTAAGCATATTTCATCATGATTGTTATATATATATATATAGTGATGCTTGTGTAGCCTAAAATAATAATACGGATATATGGGGTTATGTCATAAGTTATATGTTAAACCGTTGACTTCCGAAAGTCAACAACGCGTCTACGCATAGGAAGCATGATTTGATTTGTTGTCTTAAAGGTAGGATCATAGGAAGTCGCATGGTACATGTTATGTTAATACGCGTTATTTGTGATGACATGATGAATTACATTAGTTTGAAAGGATATGAAATTGATTATATGTCTTATGCTTGTTAATTTTGACTAAAGAAAGTCAAATGTGAAATATGCGGTTGATATGATCGTTAACATGTACAATGATGTATGCTAACGAAAATGTGATTTGGTGACATGAAAGTATAGGAATCATGTCAAGACGGACTAATGCATGAAAGGCTAACGGGTCAAGAGGAGACAAGGAATCGGATACGAACCCGGATGCACGAGGTAAGTAATTTCTATAATTACTTCTTAGTTGTTTATGTAAAGTCATGTGCAATCTAATTATTATGATAATTGAGGTCATAGAGGAATGAATGGGTATGATATCAATGAAGTATTAAACGGATCTTAGCAACTATCCGAGTATGATATGTGTGATTAAGAATGATAGCTAAGTAGTAGGATTGGTTACTTAGGCAAGAAAGTCCTTTGTTATTAAGGATAGGGCTAAATTGACAAAAACGCCCTTGATGGGTATTTCGGCCAAATGACCTTAAAAGTCGTTTGGAAACAAACTATTTGATTCGAGTAGTGTCTTGGTCAAGTATAAAAGCGAAGTATAGAGTTTTATATGCCATAGACCATTTAATGCGCAAATACCCATAACGGGTCAAAATAAGCCTTTGAGCGAAAGTGAGTTAAGAGGATGCAAGGCAACCGAGAATTTAACCTTTCATGATAGTCGAAAATAAAATTATTAAGTCCATATGGCATTGTGGTCAAATAATCAGATTATGTTGGTAAAAGCACGAACGGGTCAAATAGTTAGATAAAGAATAATAAGGCGGAAGCGAGTAAGATAGGAATTTCCTTAAATCGGATATGGGATTCCAAGTCCATATGATAGAATGTGAAATTAGAAGCATGTAGGAAGAAACGGGAGGTTAATCGGATAAACGGATCAAAAGTTACGCAAGTTTTAGTGCGTACGATCGATGAAAACAACACAGCAAGAAAATGGCAAATCTAGAGGCCGTCGCCGACGCCTCATGGAAAATGCAGTTTTGCCGACGCCTTATCTTGCTGTCTACGGAGAGTTTGGGCTACGCGTAAAACCAAGGGCCGTCGCCGACGCCCCCTAGGGCCGTCGCCGACGCCCTCCCCATGTCCAAAATGCTGTAAATTGTTATTTAAGTCAATTTTTGGAACGTAGGTTCCGGTATGTTAACCGTGGACTACGGTGGATCTCCCAAGCATGGTTTTGATCGTGCCTTTAATGTTTTTGGGCTATAAATCTAAGTTTAGGTCCCATGTGATTAATATACGTGTATGTAGTGATATGTAAGATCTTGAATGTGTAAGTAGGGATGTAGGTGCGAATGCGAAGGTGCATATAGGTATGTATGAAGGTACGTATAAGTGTACGTATGTACGTAGAAACATAGGAAGGCGTGTATGTACATAGACGTGTATGTATGCATATAGGAATATATGCAGCCATGATTTAGATGTGTTAAGTAATAACGTTATTAACAGCGTGCCTTGAGAATGAAAAGCATTGCAGGTACATTATTGAAGCCGCATTTGGTAATGCATACGCGTATGGAATGTTTAAAGTTAGGAAGACAACGAAATGGGAAGCGTACGAGAATGAATCTAGTTTATATAATGCGTGCTAATGTTATGAATGTATGTGTGGGTGCAGGTTGTATGAGTCACGGAGGATTACTGAAAAGTGAAGATCGAAGACCGAGTCTTAAGTTATATTGTACGGGAGTGTTTGAATAAGTAATGTCATAAATATAATTTATATTTCTATTTGTAAATAAGTTCAAGGGGAGTATTCAGTGTAACAGTGTCACTTTAAAAATTTACTTCAAGTAAGTCAAGACGTTTAAAAAGAAAGAAATTTTAAAGCTCCTTTTTCCGCTGCGTTATCTTTAAGGTTAAACGTGTTAGGGCGTAACAGTAACGGACATTCCGGAACTTGACCATAAGTTAAACACACCCTAAATATCCTTTTACATAGCTTCAAAATAGGCTTTGAGGGGTTCAGTGTGCTAAAATAAACTTTATGCTCATTCAGGGACTAAAAGCGTCAAAAAGTGCATAAGTTTGCATTTTCGCACATAACTTACGTTCTGAATACATCCGGACATCCAAAAATTTATTTAAGCATTAAAATATTTTATTTAAGTGTTTGGCATAAGAAAAATCCATTTGTCGCGCAATTTGGATCGTTTTTCGCGCTTATGCGCATTTCTTCGTAATTAAGCGAACATCGCGATCGTACGACCAAACGAACCGACATCCGGCATATTTTTGAGCATGTTTCACGTCCACAATGTTTAGGCATCATTTTAGGGCCTTAAAGTTGGCTTGACGGGCCTTAAACATGTCGGAAATGGCTTTAAACACCAACAGGGACTGAAACTGTCATTTTTCTAAGTTCTTTGCTGATCAGAACCCCCAGGCGGGGCGCGTAAGGTTTGATCATGCCCTACGCGGGCCGCGAGGCCATCCCAGATATGCAGAATTATTGAAAACAGCTGTTTACATCTATTATACCCTCTAAACCCACTTGCAAATGGTATTTTTCAAACCATGGGCTTAAACTAGGGGCTCCAATGGTTTTGCAAAACAAGGGGCCCATGTGTACGGCCTAGATCGAAGCACGTTTCTCGACGAACGATCCTAACTGTTGTGCCATGCCTGTATAAACCCAACCCATTTCACTTCAAACCTACTTGATTTCTGAGATTTTTTCTAAGTTGGAGTGAAAAACACTTCATACCTGAGAAATACTTGGAAAATCAATCTTGCGGGGACCTTCTGTAAGTATTCTTTCGTGCTTTTCATTCGTGTTTAGCATTAAAGTCAAACTGCGTTTGACTTTTATGCATTGACCAGTTTATGGTCAATGCGAAGTTCGTTTGAACTTCATAACGTGAGCATAATCACGATGGTTATAGCCCCTAGTGACTATACCTACTGATTACCACGTTATCTAGGCTCAGTGACGAGTCGTAGTTTCGGCCAAAATGCGTATTCTTTCGTATTTTGTAACCAAACTACTTTTGGGTATCAAGACCCTTTGTCTTGATACCAAACCTGTTTTTAAATCTCGTTAAACATGTTTCAACATGTTTAGCTCGTCACTTTTAGATTTGTGCTTGTCTAGGGTCGTAAAGGTAAGCGATCTAAACAATCGCTTATACTTTCGAACCCGACCTATTTCGTCAATCATTAGGATCCGACCAAATACTTTAGGTGACCATAGTTGTATAGGGAATAACCTTTTGAGGTTATACCTTATGGTCACGGCGTTTAAATAGTTGTATGATAAGTAATTCTTATGCCTTTAGAAAATTACCAAAATGCCCTTTTTGCGCCAAAATTCATTTTAAGCATATGGAACTTAATTTTTGACATCTAAACTGATTTAGCAACAATATTAGATATGTTAACGCATATAATACTTGTCATAGGACTAGTTAAGCGATCTGAACGCGTTTTATGCGAACGACACGTTAAAGTAGCAATAGCTACCTAAACCGGTCGTAATGGGTCGTAAGCATTTAGGTTAGGTTTCATTTTTGTATATGGGCTTTGTTAAACCATATCATATGAGTTCCAATACTCATTTGGTCTATGAAACCACATACTATCCAATCTCCTGATTTAGGTTCGGTTATTTATGTTGTTATCTATATAGGGTGCCGTTTGATTCCGTGATCCCTCTAGCTTTGCTTGGTTGTTGTTCAAGACTTCTAAGCACCCTCAAGTGAGTACATAGACCCCTCTTTTACTGTTTTCAAACTTTTTGGGGTGAAACACATGTGCCTACTTGTTACTTTGGTGCTTTTCATGTTTTCATATCATATACTTGCTATGTTCATTAGTACACTATTAGTACATGATTTCATTATGTTTTATGCTATGTATGTCCATTGTGTGCATACTTAGTACATTGTTTTACATTCATTTCATTTGCTATGTATGTTTACTTGGCATGCTAGCACATTGTTTTACATTGCATCTCTGTTGCATATGTTCTAGTAACATATGGACACATTGTTTACATCTCTACCTTGTATGTTCACTTAGGCATACTAGGTACATTATTTTCATAAAACATGTTTACATTTGGTATGACATTTGGTTTGTAAAAACGGGACTTATATACATTCATTAACATTAGCTACGCCGCTCGATAGTAAGTAATGGTACCATAGGACTTGACAAATCCCGTTCCTGACATCCTAGGTTTGTTTGGGTGAAAGGAATGACTGAATCCGAAAACATTTCTTTTGATAACCTTGACTCTAGGGTTATCCGTCTGTCTCAAGGCTTGAATGTATGCGTTTAACTTACCACATAAATGTTTTTATCAGTAAAACATGCATTTACTTTGCAAAACACAACTTTTTGATATATTCAAAATACTTTGTTTTGTACATTTTTACTTTTAGTCTAGGTAATCATATATTACTTACCATACATAACATTTGTGACATACTACTTGATTACATTTGACTTTTAACATATAACATTGGTTTATACAAGAACATTTGACATTTGGTTTAAACATGAACATTATACATTGGTGGTTTGTTTAAATGACTTAAGTAACGAGACGAGTGTAGTATGGTACAAGCATGGTGGATACGCCGCTGGTACTTCCTATATATAAGTGCTTGTATAATATTACATGTCGTAGCGTTATTTAAATCATTCAATTTGGACTTATACATTTTACACAAATAACATATTTTCACAAGACATTGTTTTACAAAACAGTTTGTTTTATACAAACTCATTTTACTTGGTTACTCATTTAACCTTACTTTATTTTTTTTGTAAATATACATATCTATCATCGCTTTTCAAATGATTTATAAAACAAAACATTTTACAAGGATCATGACTGACTTTTTGTTAAACAACTTTTTCTAAACTTATAAGTCATGAATCCTAAATCAATAAAACCTATGTACTCGCCGGTATTTTTATGCTGACGTACCTATTTTTACATGTGTTTCAGGAGATGATGCATAGGATTGATCAAGATACACTTAGGCGAACTTGGTCCTTAGTGACAATAAAAGATGCAATACTAGTTAATTATGTTATACTCCTTTGTTTGTTAAGATATTGTAACTCATTTAATCAATAAAACAAAATTTCAATTTTCCATGTGTTATGAAACAATGATTCTGTTACAACACTCCCCGACGATTCCGCCACGTTTTGTTGTTTTACGTGGTCGGGGTGTGACAAAACAGAGGTTTTAGTTTTGTCTGGAGTTTAAAATTCAGCAGTAAGGTTTCCACCTTCTTCTTCAACACTTCTTCGTCAACCTCTCGCAACTTTCAATTCGGATCATGACTTTGGTGATGAAAAAATCGCATAACTACGCTGCTATTTTTGAGAAAACCGAGAACAATACTCTATATCATTCGATGATTGATATTCTTACATCATCAAAATATAAGGTCATTCTTACCATCGACGCACCCATTTTCCAAGAGACGCTTCCTGATTTTTGGGCTAATGCGAATATTGAAGAACAAAACAATGTCGCTGTAAGTATAACTTCAAAAGTCGGAGGTGAATCGGTTGCTATTACCCCCAGTACCATATCAACAACATTTGAGGTATATGACTTGGCAGGTAAGACCTCTTTGCCGAAAAATGAGATTCAAACATACTTGAAGGGGATGGGATATGATGGAGAGTTGAAAAAGGCAACTATGTTTAAAGGTAATTTTTCACCGCCGATGAAATTTCTGTTCCATACTCTCTTAATCTGTCTCTCAAATAAAACTACTTCTTTTAAAGAAATACCTTTGAAAATTCAGTCATTGGGGTATGCAATTTTGACAAATACTGATTTTAACTACTCTCAAGCACTGTTTACTGATTTGGTTGCAAATTTAAATAACATTAAAGAGGGCAAAATTGCTGCTATTAAAAAGGGCAAAACTGTTGTTATTAAAAAGGGGAAAGCTGCTGCTATTGAAAAGACGAAAACTGCTGGTTTTCTTATGTTTCCTAGACTATTAAGCTACTACCTGCAAAAACATGTTTCTCAAAAAGCTTTTTGAAAAAGGTGAAGCTATTAAAATGAATAGTCTAACTTTTACTCGCCTTATGGCTAAAGAGTCAGATGTTTTCAAAACTGAAGCAAAGGGGAATGAGGAAATTTTGGATGAGTCTACAACTGCTCCTCAAACGTCTGTTCTTGAGCCCACTGCTCTTGGTGATCACAGCACTACAACCACTGCTGTGAAACCCCCACCAACAAAACTCAAAAAGACCAAAACAAAATCCAAAAAGCCCACCGAAACCAGCAAAACGGGTCTTCTGGAAGATGAGATCCCAGAGGTTAACCCCGTGACAACACAGATGTCACTACAAACCACTGTTGCTACTTCCTCACAACATGTGCAATGATCTCAACCCATAAATCAAACTCCTCATGATTCCTCACAAAAGGAACATGTTGTATTCATAGGGACACCACAATATGATGTCATACCCTCATATGAGAGTATACTTAAAAGCCCTTCTCCTGCGGCAATGTCTCTTTCGACAGCAATCCCTTCATCTTCCATTCCACCAAAGTTTTTAACACTGCTTCAAGCTATTGACATTCAGAGTGATAACAATCCCTCTCACGAATAGTTTACTGAGAGTTTAACTTCAACAATAGCTATGTCTGAACCTTTTCAATTACCTAACCTAGAAATAGTTGAGGAGGCTACACCTCTTGAATTTCAGCAAGTTCTTGATGGTATTTCAAGTGGAGCAGCTACTACAAATGTTAAATTCACTGATTTACATTTGGACAGTAGTTTCATCAGCCAGACTCCCTTGAAGGTAACCACTGCTGAGTCTATCAAGGTATCCACTGGTGAGTTCAAGTTAACCACGGCTGAGATCACTAAGGTAACTACAGATGCAGAGGGAAGTCCCCAGAACCAAGAACAAGGGGCATCTGCTAATGAAAATTTGGAGATACCTCCTCTTTCAAAAGCGGATACAACCACCTCTGGTGGGAATTCAGATGATCCTATTAAGTTAGGTTATGGATTAAAATACCAGGATTTGACGGACAGGATATCTAACTTGGAAACAACTGTTGCTGATATGAAAGATCAATTGAAGCAGTTGGTGGATGCTTTCAAAAGTCGACCTTCTCATCAGCAGTTATGCCAAGAGCTTTGGAATTCGGTACAACCCATTCTTGCAGCTCAAAGGGAACTGGCTGAGATTCAACTTAATTCCCACATGAAGCTAATTAGAGTTATGGTTGAAGCAAGATACAAAGACACACAGGCTGACATCAAGGGTATAAAAGAATGCATTGTAAAGTTAACTGGTACTACCCCTACTCCTGTGTTTGAAAAAGAAGATGAAGATGATGCTGATAAGAGGGAAAAGGATTCCATGAAAAACTTTGGCAAACCAACACCAAGGAATCAGCCAAAACAAAATCCAAAGGCTGCCAAGAAAACTTCTGCAAAATCTCCTGGAAAATCTGATACTAGTAAGAAAAAGGGAATTGATGATTCCGTTAACAAACAGACAGATAAGGAGATTGAACGAAAACATAAGAGGAAGCATACAAAAGAGGAAGATGAAGTGCTCAACATTGGAACATCAAATAGTAGAAAATCACAGAAAGATAACGAATCACCACCAGAAAAACCAACCACTGCTGTGAAACTCAAAACCACTACTAAACCTAAGAAGTCAGATTCTGATACACCTAAAACAAAACTCTCACCACAAAAACCACCTGTCAAAAAGCAGAATACAAAATCCTCATCACCACTGTTAACCTCGACTGAAACAATTGTTGATGCAACAAATGTTTCAGCATATGTTAAGACAACAGCGGTTGAGACACCAGTTGTTTCAACAGTTGTTAGTCAATCCACTGATTCTAACCAATTTCAATTTCCATCACAATCAACCCTTACAGTCATGGCACCTTTTTCTTCCCTAACTCCTCCTTCTCCAAAATCTGTTTACACAAGAAAGAGAAAATTCATGGTGTGTGAAGAAGAGAAGGAAGATATACCCGCACCAATTTCGGTATCAGCTACTCCGTTCATTCAAAGTTCACCTAAACCATTCGTCCCACCTTCATCAACAAAGATCAACCCATTGGCAGTAACTTTCCCTCTGGAACTGGTTGCAGTTCAAGATGAAATGACTCAATTTTTAACAGAGGATGATCCATCAAAAAGAACCTTCCCATCTCTTCAGGGATTTGAAACTCCAAAGAATATTTATGAATATCTGAAGCTCAAGGGCAAGCAAGCAGAAGATAAAGCAAATGAAGAATGTAAAGGGCTATGAGACATTAATTTATCAGCTCGCATGCAACATTGGCTTGGTGAAGTGAAGAAGCTGGAAGATTTTGCTAGAGACCTGAGTAAGAATATGTCAAATCTGTCACCAAATGCTGAGCTAGAAAAGACATTAAGAAATGAGTTCTTGAACACTATCATGGAAACCAAGCCCTACGAAGCCTACAGATCTGATTTCAAAGACTGGCCCCTTGAGGCTCTTAACGAGGAAGTTAATAGAATTGAAAAGATGAATAAGGATCCTCAAATGCCAAAATCTGCTCCCAACTGGAAACAATACAAAAAGGTTGAAGTGGATAAAGCTTTGAAGTATAAGAGAATAAAGGCAAAACTTGTAGCAGCTAAGGTTGGGACTGCTAGACATATTGGAAAATGGACTAAGCAGTCTATTGATCTAGCTTACAGTAGGTTAGAAGAGCGAAGAAAGACAGATTCATCCCTTCCTAAAAAGCTAGTATACAAAGATGAAACGATAAGGAAACGTCGGCAGACCGTTACATCTAAAAAGCTGTTCTCATCAGCAGATGTATCCTTTGCTGCCTTGAACCAAAGAAAAAGACAACAACTGATGGATGAGGAAGATGAAAATAGGTATGCTGAGCACAGAAAAAAGTCTATCAAAAATCAGTTACGATATGGATTGGGTGATGCTTCATTGAAATTACAAGCTCAAGTTGCTGAAACACTTCAGAAGTTGGCAAGCAGGCCTCAATCACCAAACTCCTCTCAAATAAAACTTCTCCCAAGAAACCCATCAGACCCAAAATACTAAAGTGGAAGTCTGACAAACAGACCCATGAATTGACTTTGATGAAGTCTGATGGTAGTGTTGAAAAGATATCAAGAGAGAATGCACTTGGTCTGAATCCAGTTGACCTCCAAGATCTTTTTAACCTTCAGCTTGATAGGGATGAAGATGATACTGATTCTTTGGATTTTGAGCTCCAATTCAAAGGGCAAATCCGGGAAATGTTGATGAGAGAATAAAGAAAAGCTGATTTCTAAAATCTGTTGATTCCTTGATTTAGTTTTGCTGAAAGTTGTTGAGGCAGGTGATTGTGTTTTTGTAGTTAACGTTTGTTGAACTTTAAGTTGTATTCAAATTCTATGAAGTACGTATGTCTATAAACAGTTTATATTGTCTTTTTGGGTAAACAGTTAAATCGTATGTAATTGATATATTAACCGATAATCTATGTTTATAGTTGTCTTTTAGCTATAATAGATAACATGTTTTGGTACAATATCTATGCACGTATCTATATGTTCTATTAATATGTGTTATGCATGGTTGTGTAAGAAACGACTCGTGTTTGCAGCTCTCATTTTTAATGAGAGTACTAAATTCTTTGTTAATAACATTATTCTCTTAACATCTGTTTACCAACCTTTGTAATTTCTGTTGACTGACTTTTTTTACATAGGTTAACTAACATGCATATCTGTTTACTATCTATCCATCTGGCAAGTTCTGTTGTAGACAATGGATAAATTTTTTTAGTAAAGTCTGTTCGAAAGCAACAGAGGTTTTTAACAGTTAATAGACAACAGTAGTTTGCTATCAACATAATGGAATTGCTGTTCAATAAACCTATTGACCATTAGTGTATATCAATTTTATAAGTCTGCACTAATTATTTTTTTACTCTCTGTCAATATGGGTTATGCATAGTTTTCTAAGAAATAGATGTTTGTGCTTAAACAGATGTTTGGTCATAAACAGATGTTTCACCTTAAACAGATGTTTTGTCTTAAACAGATGTTTGGCCTTCTATATCTGATATTTGGACTTAAACAAATGTTTGGCCATAAATAGATCTGTGGCATTAAACCAAACATCTGTTTAAGGTCAACATCTGTTTGACTATTGGTCAACATCTGATTAACTTTTGGTCAACATCTGTTTCAATTTTGGTCAACATCTCATTTAGTATTCAACAGAACTTTGAATAACTCAATATCTGTTCAATTTGTAAAGTAGTACAAAAACAAACATTTTTACAAAATCTTAAGTCACCCTATCATTAAACTAATTTTGTAAAGTAGTTTGCTCTCAACATAATGGAATTGATGTTGAATAAAGCTATTGATCATTAATTTATATCAATTTTGTAAGTCTGCAGTAATTATTTTTTTTTACTCTCTGTCAATATATGTTATGCATGGTTTTCTAATAAACCTATTGACCATTAGTGTATATGTCACACCCTGGCTTTGCGGAAGCGTGGTTAATTTGGTGTGACTTCTTAATACCATAGCTTAACCATAACAAAGCTATATGAAATAAAACCATGCAAGATCATCCATTTAATTAAGTTTTAAATAACCAAATACAACAACATTGTCTTAACGGAAACACATCCTCACGACATAAACATTGTTCAACAAACACAAACATAACATAAACACAGTTTAAGGACTGTGACTTGTCCAGGAAAGAGTCATATTCCCTAAACCCGGATGACCTCGTAACTAGTGCAGCGGGAAAACGTGTCATACCGCGCCAGATCCTTTAATTCCCTGAAATATATGTAAGTTGAAAAATCAACAATAATGTTGAGCGAGTTCATGTGTAAGTGAGTAAATAAACCTTTGTATCTATAAAAATCCTTGTATGTAGCAAATAAGGGAATTGAGATCACCAACGGTTTGCAAGGCCATTGATATGTGTGAAGTGCAAGTAGGGAGACTCAAACCTAGCAGATTTATGCGTTGGGCACAAAGTCACCCCGAGGTCCGTTTCTAGTTTGGCCTGGGGCTGGGCTCGCTACACCCAGATAGATCTACTGCTCCTGTCCCTCGGTCCTACCATGAGGATTAATGACCTCATGTTGCTCCTACCCACTCACATGATCTAAGTAGTAAACCTCCTTTAGCTAACCATACCATGTATAAAGTACTTGTAATCATAGTAACATGTATTTCACCCCCGCAGTTTAGAAAACTGAAAACAGTTAAGAGAAAAGGGGGACATGAACGCACAGTGGTGCGTCTCTACCAAGTATACCTCCATATCAAGCAGCTGTGCGACGACCTACATGTACTAACTCTATTAGACGGACGGTCGTGCCTTAGCTTTAAGGTTTAGGTTTTTGGGAAATAGTTAGACAACTATTTTGTGTTTATATTCTGTATATACTTGGTAATTATTTTCCCTTCCTAAGGATGGGGGATTTAATACATGTGTGTTCGAAATATATTATTAAGTCTCACTTAAAATATATTTTATTTCTAACTTCCAAAATATAAATATTCTTCTCAAAAATATTATATTTTCTATTACACATAATTTTCCCAAAAATAATACTTTAACAAAAATACGTGTTCATAAATATTTCCTTAAAATGCGTAAGTTACGTTTTTAACGATCGAGTGGTAATAATAATTACCGGTGTAACTTATATATTATCGTGAAAGCGTTTGTATTATTTGGATTCGTTAACATTCGATAATATTATTTTTACCCTAAAAATAATATTTATGTATCTTCACAAATAATTGACAAGTAACGTTGTGAAAAATATATTTACTAAATATATATTTATCACGTTTTATTTTGTGAAAATCCCACCTCCGATATTTTGTAAATAAAGTCGTGGCGAAACTTATATGTAAAAACAAGTTAAAAACGTATTTCTGACACTTGTGGTGAAAATAATTCTAAGTGTTGGGTTTTAGAAAAAAAAATTCGCCAGAGTTTCCTTTGTAACTGGAGGTGGCCACGCTTTCAAGCGTATCATTTTCTTTTATAAATCAACCAATCAATTTTCTCATTTACCCAAAACAATATTCAAAACAACAAACTAGTCAACAATTATATAAATCGCAAAAATCACATGAACTTGTGATTTACTCAAAAATATAAAGTGAATGCCATTACATTTAGTGGATCTTTATATAAAGCAGTCCGATTTCGTATAAACCTCGTTTTTAGAGAAATTCCGTCTATACAACTTCTCATCATCTTTTACAAAAATAGTTATTTTGTCGAAACTTTGTGCTACACAAGTTTTTACACACTTGTGTGTTCTAAAAATCCTTCTTGTTAATGTAAGATCCGTCTTTAGAAAACATGATTTCTTTGATACTTGGTTCTTTGAAAATACCGCTTGTAGATCCGTAGATCTACTAGTTTTAAACACTATTTCACAAGCAAATTCTCTTTTACACAATTTCTTGATTCGTGTGTGGTAGAGTTTCCTCCTTTAACCTTTGTTACATCCAAAACAACTTTATGTCATGATCCATGATCATGACCAACCCGGGTTAAACGATGATCCGAGCTACCACAACATAGATCGGGTCCAAACAAGCTTTTAGCCATCTTTACTTGCATTTTTAGTAGACTTTTATGCATCAAATTGTATGTTCATGACTTTTAACCGTTACAAATCATTTTAACCACTTCAAAATAGTTCGAGAAGGTGATTCAAGTTTACTTACTACTAGTTCGAGGCTAGGGAAGAATCTAGACGCAAAAAGAGTGGTTAAAAGCAACGAGAAGAGGTCCTTTGAGTTCCGAATGCACCAAGCCTCCTTGTGAATGATCCTTAACACTTGAATGATGTTGGAATGGCTTGAAAGAAATCGAAAGATGGATGGATGGAAGTGTGGGTGTTCGGCCGAGAGAGAGAGAGAGAGCAAAGAGAGAGAGGGAGTGTTGTGTGAAATGTTAAGTGAAAGAACATGTGTGCACAAGTGTGATCTTATAGACAATGTTAAGTTCATGGTCCATTGGATTCAATGTCATTTAGATACTAGACATAAGTGATTAGTTTAATCAAAAATGGTACAAGGGTGTCCCCAAGGGGATCGAATTCGGTTAAGAGGGGGGGTCCCTAGTTCAAATCTAACTAATTAGTTAGGTCATAGTTAGGTTAATCTAGTTAAGTTTAGGGATTAACCCGGTTAGTAGTGTGTTGTGCTTTATGGTGGGTGTTAGGGTATTCAGGGACCCTAACTGGCTCAGAAAAAGATAAATAATGTTAATGGTAATATTTTCATGTCCCGGGTAAAGTCCGGTTGTTCGGTTGGATAGTAATCCGTTTAAGCGCTTAGCAAAGCTTTAAAGTGTCGTTAATATAAATTTTTGTGACACAACTTATTCCCGACACTTTGGAAAGTGTCTAGTAACATTTTTCTCATGTTTTGGCACTTTATTAGTTAACCAAATGCTGATTTTTTGGTTAATGTGCTGAATTTTGTACTTAGAGTACGTTTTAGGCACATCCGATCACTGTAACTTATTCCTAGAGACGCAGTTCTACAACCCTTGTATCCCTACACTCACCACTAGTGTAGTAAAATATTTCTGGCTCATACAGACCTTAGAGGCAGTGTCTGCCTGGTGCTAGTTATGACAGCACGTTCAATAGGTTATCCGTTCATTGTGCTACTGTGCTTTTGTGCATCATGTTTGTCACTAAGGTTCAGCATGTAAATAATGTAGTGACGGTAAATAGAGTATGATGCAAGTATGTACATGTATCAACATTCAAGTAGCAGTTTATTCATGAATTCAAGTAAGCACAGTAATGAAGCAGTAATTAGTTATTAATTAAGTCGTACGGATACCTGATTTGGTGAGGGTTGTCACATTCTCCCCCCGTTAGAAAAATTTCGTCCCGAAATTTTAAGTTCTGCTTCTAGGTGCAGGGTTCTTGGGGAATAAGTGGGAGTATTTCTCTTTCATCTGGTCCTCACGCTCCCAGGTGCATTCAGGACCATGTCTGGCGTTCCAACGAACCTTGACGAGCTTGACACTGCTCCGGCGGGTCTTGTTCACTTTCCAATCCGTAACCTCAACGGGTTCTTCAACGAAGTGGAGCGTGTCGTCGACATGAATTTCGTCGGTAGGAATGACAACTGTATCTTGCGTTGGACTTTTCTTCAAATTGGATACATGAAATGTATCGTGAACTCCATTCAGTTCAGCAGGTAAGTCCAGCTTGTATGCTACTAGTCCAATTCTCTCCAAAATTCTGAATGGACCAATATACCGCGGATTCAACTTCCCACGCTTCCCGAAGCGTGCCACACCCTTCCACGGTGATACCTTCAACAAAACCATATCTCCTACCTCAAACTCTAGAGGTTTCCTTTTTCGATCCGCGTAGGCCTTCTGACGGTCACGAGCCGCACTGATGCGATCTCGGATCTGTGCAATCTTATCTGTGGTTTCCTGGACCACATCAGGACCAACCAACTGTCTATCACCTGCGTCAGACCAACAAAGCGGTGATCTGCACTTGCGGCCATAAAGGGCTTCAAATGGCGCGGCTCCAATACTGGTGTGGTAGCTGTTGTTGTACGAAAATTCGACCAAAGGCAAATGCTTATCCCAGCTACCGCCCAAATCCATAACACACGCTCTCAGCATGTCTTCCAAAGTCTGTATCGTCCGCTCATATTCAATTGCGAGCCAAAAGCTTCTTGGAAGGATTGCCAAATCCTTGATACGAACCTTCCGTCTCTATCAGAGATGATTGAGAGAGGTACTCCATGGCGCGTGACGATTTCTCTCATGTAAATTTCAGCCAACTTGCTCGTATTATCCTTCTCTCTGATAGGTAAGAAGTGCGCAGATTTCGTTAATCGATCCACTATTACCCAAATAGTGTCATGGCCTCTTGGCGTTCTTGGCAACTTTGTAATAAAATCCATGGAAATTTGTTCCCATTTCCACTTGGGAATTTCTGGTTGTTGCAGAAGTCCTGAAGGCTTCTGGTATTCGGCTTTCACCTTGGCACATGTTAAACACTTGCTCACATAAATAGCAACATCGCCTTTCATCCTAGGCCACCAATAGTAATCTTTAAGATCTTGGTACATCTTATCCGCTCCAGGGTGGATGGAGTACCGTGATTTGTGCGCTTCATCGAAAATAACCTTCCTTAAACCTCCAAACAAAGGAACCCAAATCCTTTTCTCAAAACATAACGTTCCTTCCTCGTTTGGCACCAATTGCTTCTCCATCCCACGTAGATATTCTTCTTCAAGGTTTCCTTCCTTGAGAGCTTCTTTTTGCGCGGCACGAATGCGCAAGGAAAGATCGGTTTGAATAATCATCTCTAAAGCCCTAACCCTTATGGGCTTGATCCTCTCCTTTCGACTTAGGGCATCGGCGACCACATTCGCCTTCCCTGGATGATACTTTATCTCGCAGTCGTAATCGTTCAGCAACTCAACCCAACGTCTTTGTCTCATATTCAGCTCCTTCTGGTTGAATATGTGCTGTAGGCTCTTGTGATCTGTAAATATTGTACACTTTGTACCATAAAGGTAGTGTCTCCAGATCTTTAAAGCAAAAACCACTGCGCCTAGTTCCAAGTCATGCGTGGTATAGTTCTTTTCATGCACTTTCAGCTGACGCGATGCGTAAGCTATAACCTTTTGGCGTTGCATCAACACACAACCCAATCCTTGACGCGAAGCGTCGCAGTATACCACAAAATCATTCGTACCTTCTGGTAGCGATAAAATCGGCGCACTACAAAGCTCCGATAATAGCCAATCAAACTTCTTATCCTTCTGCGTGAGGAGCATCAATGGTTGAGCGATCTTCAAAAAATCCTCAATGAACCTCCGATAATAGCCAGCCAAACCCAAGAATTGTCGAATCTCGGTTGGCGTCTTTGGCATTTCCCAATTCTTGATCGCTTCGATCTTGGTGGGATCCACGTGGATTCCATCTCCATTCACCACGTGTCCAAGGAATTGGACTTCTCGTAGCCAAAAGTCGCACTTCGAGAATTTGGCGTACAACTGTTCTTTCTTCAGTAGCTCCAAAATAGCTCTTAGGTGCTGTTCGTGCTCATCCTTCGTCTTTGAATAAATCAAAATGTCGTCGATGAACACGATCACGAACTTATCCAAGTACGGCTTGCAAACTCTATTCATCAAATCCATGAACACTACAGGTGCGTTTGTCAACCCAAACGGCATAACTAGGAACTCGTAGTGTCCAAAACGAGTTCTGAAGGCTGTCTTAGGGATACTTTCCTCCTGTATCCTTAACTGATGGTATCCAGATCGAAGATCGATCTTTGAATAAAAGCTTGAGCCTTGCAGTTGGTCAAACAGATCATCAATCCTTGGCAGAGGGTATCTATTCTTGATCGTCAGCTTATTCAACTCCCGGTATTCAATACACATGCGGAAACTACCGTCCTTCTTCTTGACAAACAGGACCGGAGCTCCCCAAGGCGAGAAGCTTGGTCAGATGAATCCCTTGTCTAACAACTCTTGAAGTTGTGTCGACAGTTCCTGCATCTCAGACGGAGCAAGTCTATAGGGTGCCTTAGCCACAGGCGCGGCGCCTGGAACTAAGTCAATGCGGAACTCTACTTGCCTCAGAGGCGGCAGTCCAGGCAAGTCCTCTGGGAAGACTTCTGGATATTCCCTCACGACAGGGATGTCTTCGATTCTTGGTTCTGCAGCTTTCTTATCTACAATGTGTGCCAGGAAGGCAGCACATCCCTTCTGTAAACACTTTCGCGCTTTCAGGCAGCTGATAATTCTTAACGGCGTATCACGCTTCTCCCCGTGAACCACAATTGTTTCGCCATCTTCGGTTGGGATACGAACTACCTTTTCATGACAAACTATTTCAGCCTTGTTGCCTGATAACCAATCCATCCCTACTACCACGTCGAAGCTCCCTAGCTGGACTGGTAGTAGATCCAAAGCGAACTCACGCTCTCCCAATTTGATCACACAGCCTCTGATAACTTCGTTGGCTTCTACTAACTTTCCATTAGCCAATTCGATCGAGTACGGAATATCTAACTTACTAGCGGCTAGACCAAGCATATCCTTAAACTCTAA